>NW_028255012.1:0-126000 GCF_964263255.1 Lissotriton vulgaris | reverse complement strand
TCTATCTAGCTATCTAGCTATATAACAATCTATCAATCTAGCTATCTATCAGCTAGATAGCTAGATTATCTAGCTATTTAGCTATCTATCATCCATCCATTCACCATTTCACTTATCAATTAATCCATCCACCCATTCACTTTCCCATCATGTACCTTTTCATTCATCCATTCATCTATCGTTTCACACAGCCATGCACCAATTCACTCACCCATCAGGTGCTCTTTCAGTGTTCTTTCCATCCTTTAACACACCTATTCATCCTTTTACCCATCCATCCACCGTTCGTCCCATACATCCATCTATTTACCTTTTCTCTCATCCATACTTCCACTCATTCGCTTATCTATCCATCCTTTGTTTCATTATTTATTTATTCACCTTTCATTCATCAATTCATCCTTTCAGTAATACATCCAACCATTCGGACATTCCATACTTATTTACTCACCCACTTTTCCACATTATGAGCTGAGCTTTTGTCTGCAGAGTTGCAGGGAGAAGAGGCCTATCAAGAACGAAATACAGCAAGGGGTGGGGTGCGGTGGGGGAGAGTTCACTATGCCCTTGCAAATAGGCAGAGTAAAAACGTAGAAGTCATGAGTCACACATGATCTACAGTGCCAGCATGTGAGGTTAATGTTAAATGGTGTTGTTTCCAGGGCTTTAAGAGGTGTTTAAAAAATGGGGAGGGGGTCTCTTCAAAGGGAGTGCTGGATGTAATTCAGAGGGCAGTTTAAAAGACGTTGGCTAAAAATCTGCGCTTAGCATAGTGTTGCGCCCGACTGGTGTTATGTTGTTTCTGTAATTCAATGCAGATATATAATACAGCAAGTATTTTTTCACGAACAACAAGCTATGACTATTGGCTTTGTCAATGGTTGCTAGTTTCTTAAAATAAAAAAGCAGCAACCATGGCATTGTTGATTATAATATTGTAAATACTTATGTTCAAGAATGATGAGACAGTAAAAGAACATTAACCTGTTCTTTTAAACTTATTTCACAGGCTTCTTTAAAGGAAGTGTTCTATAACATTGTAGCGTGGGCGTTTCACTTTTTTATACCTAACACAATCCCTTCTGTACGCTGTAGCAGGAGGAGCGCCACATACTTGAACATCCTTGACTTCCCCATTCTTATTCAGTAAGTGGCAATGAGCGCGATACAGAATTTCAATGGGCGGGAGGGGCTGCTCCTGTGCTCCTGGAGGAGTGCGAGGCCGCTGCAGCAGTGGGAGTGAGGCTTCTCAGAGAGGAGCAGCGCTGCTTCCTGTGATGGCCACAATTACAGATAACAGGGTAGGGATGTCCGTGGAATTTACGAACGGTTAGTCACCCTAGACTGTGCGCGGCGCCCCTGGCACCTCATTACGGCGCACAGGGGAGCCGCTGTGCACAGTTTGGGAATTACAGACTTAGGAGATAAACCTTCATAATAGGAAGGCTCCTAAGCAATAAAAATCGCCGCTGCTCAGCGTTTAAAATATCGACGCTATCAGCGGAATTTTCCGCGGTGTTAGTGCGTTAATATCAATGCGAGTGGAAAGGGGCTACCACTCGGTCCCCCCGAACGTATGGTTGGGTGCCCCGATCCTCCCGGGAAACCATTTTGGGCGGGGGGGCGTGTCTCGGCTGGTATGCCCACAGCGGCATAGCCGGGGCACGCCTTTTCCCACCCAGGAGGGGTTGTCCTAGACACCTACACCAATGACCACGCCCAGTAGGCGTACCGGAGGAGGGTACACGCCCTCCCGCAGAAGAATATATTGAGCGGGAATCCGAAGAAGCGTCCTCTTGTTCCTGCGCTCTGAAGGCCGCATTCACTCGTTGCTCGTGAGCCCTCGACGGAACAAGCAGCAATTTTGAGAACTTGTAATTCTTGTGTTTCTCTTTCAGTTACTCGAAGGCGAAGAGTCCAGGACCTCGTTGATCGTCTAGGAGCGGATAATCGAAACCATGCCTGGCAAGAAAGCAGGAAAGGGTTCCGAGACGGATAAAGTGCTACGTATGTTGGTGAACCGGATGGCTGGGATGGAGCGGAAACTCGGTCAAGTCCCATCGATCGGTCGAGGTTTGGCGGAGGTCAAGCAACAACTGGCTGCACTGAGCAATCCTGGTAACCCTAGGAAGGTAATAGGCCCGGCCTTGCCGGGAATCGTCCCCGAGGGTAGAGGGAAGCGGGTCAAGAGGAGGGCGGTTTCAGGGGAGGTTCCGGTCCCAGAGGTTCCGGTCCCAGAGGTACCCCCGGCCACCCCTGTCACACCGGCAGACAACCCGGTACCAATCCCAGATGCAGGTCAACCGATCCCGGTAGTAATTACCCCCGCTAACGATGAAGATATGCCTCCTGAATTGACCACCCAGTTGGCCGCATGGCTCAATACAAAGGCAGGGGGTGCCAAGGCGCCCGAAGACACGGCCGAGGAGGCCAAGCTACTAATCCAGCAATTGCGGCAGTCGCGAGATGCCGCAAAGGCGAATCTTCCTCTTGTTCCCCCACAGGTGACACCGGTAGGACCTGCAGTTGGTCTCGAGAAAACGGCGGGAACAACGACCGAACCGGGTAAGCTCGCTTTGCCAGTGGCGGGGGAGGGCTCATTACCCTCAAGGCGGGAGAGGGTGGCACAGCACATCCCTATGGCCACAAAAGAGTTAATATGGGGAGACAAGTATATCAATATGTTTTCATTATTAACTGACCATCGCGAGATGGAGTATGCTAAAACCCAGAAAGATTTGTGGCACCCGAGCGTGTGGCTCGCCAAGATGGCGGAATTCAGGGTTGATGAAACGATAACGAATTGGGCGAAGGCCTTTGCAATCTTTACTGCAGTTATGGGGGAACGTAAGCCCGAGGTGTTAACTGAATTGTCTTGCTATCAAACTCGTATTATGGATTTTTATGCAATGTGTGAGGGAGAGGAATGGAAAGGTTATGACATGAAATTCCGAAAAGCGAAAGAATATGATGCCTCTCTGACATGGGACTGCCTCGACTCGGTCTCATGGCATAAGCAGCTCCTGCCGGGGGCGGCAGGGACATCCTCGCCGGGCGGGAGTGGGTCTGGGGCCTTCCGCCAAAAGCCCGTGGTGCCCTTTCGGGCGGGCGCCGGTATCGATCACCAGCCAAAAAACAGCGGGAATGGCGGCAAGCGGGGGGTCTGTTGGGGCTTCAATCGAGGCAACTGTAACAGACCGCAAGGAACATGTAGATTCAAGCATGTGTGTGCGGGCTGTGGGAATTCCTCACACCCAGAGAGTTCATGTCAATCGAAAAATAACGGGGCGGGAGGAAAGGGAGGGTCCAAGCAGGAGTAAGGTAGTACGTTGTGACCAATTGCCTACACCCGTTGATCTCATGGCTATGACTCCTTGGTTAAACAAATACCCTGATCATGTCTCCGCTGGGGTGTTGAGGAAGGGATTCTTGCACGGCTTCCACATCCCGGCGGGGGATTTTCGAGGGAACTCCTTTTGTAAAAACCAGTTATCGGCGCAACATAATCCAAGTGTGGTAGAGAGAAAAATTGCAAAGGAAGTCAGCTTGGGGCGAGTGGCAGGGCCTTTTCATCGCCCACCGGTGGCGGATTTCATCTGTTCCCCGTTAGGGGTTGTCCCGAAGAAAGACCCAGGGGAGTTTAGACTTATCCATAACCTGTCTGCTCCAAGGGGTCCCTCGGTGAACGAGGCCATTGACCCAGAAGTCTGTTCAGTACGGTACGCATCGTTCGATGAGGCCGTGGCCATGTTGAATCGCCTGGGCCCCGGGGCGCTGATGGCAAAATCAGATATCGAATCGGCGTTCCGGTTGCTCCCGGTACACCCACAGGATCAGCGCTTGCTAGGTTTTGCATTTCAAGGAAGTTATTACATGGATAAATGCATGCCTATGGGTTGCTCCATTTCTTGTGCCTATTTTGAAATGTTCAGTTGTTTTTTAGAGTGGGCATTCACCGAGGCAACAGGGCATAGGCATGTTATGCACTATCTCGATGACTTCCTGTTCTTGGGAGCAGCCGGCGACACGAGATGTGCGCAGGCGCTGCATGACTTCTGCATCCTCATGAGGGAGTTTGGAGTCCCACTGGCACCAGGTAAGATGGTTGGACCATCTACTTCACTGGAGTTTCTAGGAATTGAGCTCGATTCTGTGGAGGGATGTTTCCGTTTACCGATGGAAAAGGTAGCCAAGTTTAGGGCTTCCTTGATGCAATGCCTGGGTAAAGAGAAAGTGACCCTGCACCAGTTACAGCAAACAGTGGGTCAGCTTAACTTTGCTTTGAGGGTAATACCTATGGCCCGCCCCTTCTCACGCTCTATTGCACAAGCTATGGTCGGTCTGAAAGAGGGGCACCACCGTACGAGACTGTCGGCAGAGGTTCGCCAGGATATGCGCATTTGGTTGGCATTTCTGGCGGACTTCAACGGTCGAGTCGTGTGGAACAAGCCGCCAGTATCGTCAGATGAAATAGGTCTGTGGACTGACTCGGCGGGGAGCGTGGGATTTGGCACCATCTTAGGTAATTGATGGTCGGCACAAACATGGCCGGCCTGGTGGCACTCCAGCGGTCTCACAGGTAACATTGGGTTCTTGGAGTTATTCCCCATTTGGGTTGCTCTGATGGCATGGCCTGACAACTTCAGGGACCGCGCAGTGGTGTTTTGGTCTGATAATATGACTGTGGTCGAATGCATTAACCAACAGGCAGCACGCTGCAAATGGATCTTGAGATTGTTGAAGGAAGTTGTGCTGCTTTGCATGAGACTGAATGTACAGTTTAGGGCGAAACATGTGCCAGGCGTACTGAATCATGCAGCTGATGCACTCTCTCGTTCACATATGCAGGCGTTCAGGGGTTATCTGCCTACTGCGGACCTAGTGGCGGCACCATTCCCCGAAGCACTATGGCTAATCGGTGCCCCGGACTACAAGACCTCGTGGCAGAAAGCTTAGCCCCCAGGACAAGGAAGGCATACGAAGGAGCGTTTCGTTCCTATTGCACATTTTTGGGTCCAACAGGGAGTCAGAGCTGGGGTCAGGAGGAATCCTTCCTGGGGTTCCTGGTAGCGCTGCACAGAGAAGGCCGATCAGCGGCAACGGCCAGTAGGCATAGGGCGGCCATTTCATTCATGGCCCAGGTGCATGGCATAAGAGACCCAACAGATTCCTTTTTGGTTAAGAAGGCCCTTCGCGGCTGGCAGCGCCTCGAGGGCCGCAAGCAAGTTGTGAGACGCCCTAATGGCTTACACAGATTGTCTCTGCTTTTAGTAAAGCTGGATGAGACGTGCTCCTACTGATAGAGCGCGCAGTTCACCCGGGTCACCAAGGTTTACCAATTTCTTACACGCACTGGGCCCTGGCGTGCATTCAATTTCAATAATGATTCACGTGAACCGGGTGAAATCCTTCACGCTTCTATGAGTAATAAAGGTTCAGGTTTACCTCTGCTTACCATGTACCTGACTTACCACAGGCACAAATTTACGACGGACCTGGAGCTAAAAGGGAAATAGTAGACAGGAACCTAAAAATATTCTCTATATGTCAGTACATACTTATCCACTTTTCTGTAAAATGACCACAGACACCTGATGAAGTTTAAAACTTTATATAAGAATTCAAAGAGAAGATGCCAAGACAATAAGCGATATGCAGAATAATATATCAAACATCAAAATCAACACTAATAGAAAACTTTGCACTAAAATTATGACCATTAGGATATATGGGAAAACTAAAGGTAGGATTTTAGAACAGAACTAGTCACTGCAATTTTATACTAAGACAAGAGTTATGGATGGGACCTAAAACATGTACTTATCCTAAGTGCTTTAAGACTATTCTTGCTAAGTTCACTGCAATCCACTAAAGGAAAGGGGAAAACGGGAACATGCTATTACTTATGATAAAATCAATGAACTCCTAAAGGAGAGAGGGAGAGAAGGAACAAACTAAAATCAGACACATATGCTTGATATTTCAACGGCAATAGAGCAATATCACAGGCAAAAATGCTTAAAATAGAAAAGTAGAGAGAGAGAGAGAAAGAGAGATACGCAAACCCACAATCTAATAATTACCTAATTCAGATTGAAGACCAACCCTGGCCACGGGTCAGTTGGGAAGACGGGGACAGGGACCCTCAGAAAAGGAACGCCAGAATGCGAACAGGTACAACCCACGGACAGATCAGGACAGGATACCCCTCAGGTTCGGGTCAAAGGACTGGGCCTCCCAGGGTACGACCAACACCCACAGCTTCGGACAGCAACGCCTGCGTTACCCCCTCCTGCAAGTAATCCGCCAGTAGCCCCGATTGGGTTTTCGAATTTCCCAGCAAAGTGCTTCGCCAGCACTTAGGATTATTTCCACCCCTTAGGAGTTTGTGGAAAGTATGGACAGAGTGCTCCGCAGCACTTTCAGATTGAGCACCTATTGAGATCGTAGGGTCAGTGACAGGTCTGCTACTCGGACAAGTCGGACAATTTTCCTAAGCTAAACTAGGGTAATTATACCATTTTGGGGGCTCTCAGACCACCCACTAATGTTGCAAGTGACAGTTTCCCATATTATGATTGGTCAGGAGAGGTGGTGCGGTCATTACCACCTCCTAGAGTTCGGCTTTCTCATCATTAATATTCAATTTTGCACACCCGCCCCTTGGGTTCACGTTCCCAGGCATAGGAATACATAATACAATACAAGTGTACAGCATATAGCAACAGTGTATGACAGTTCAAGGTGCAAGACTGCATCTTCGGGACGGGTTCCCAGGCGCATCGGGCTTCAGGAGCCAGCTGGCTGGTTTCAGCTTCTGCGCAGTTAGGATTTTCCCCAGTCACGTGACGGGGTTCAGAGGAGCCTCAGCATGGCGTTGCTCATGTATGCCCCAGCCCACAAAGACGCGGTACATGAAAAGTAAGCGAGAACAAATTAATATCACACATAAAATGATCATACTGTATACCATGATGAAATTCTAAACATCCCTTATTTTATAATGACTATAGCGTTACTGTTTTAGTGCGAAAAGACAGATAGGCTGAAGCAGCAGTAGCAAGCGGAGAGCGTGGTGAGAGACAAGTGGCCATGTTTGCAACAGTGCGCATGGGCACAAATTACCTCCAGAATGCGAGTGCGTCACATCACATGGGTATGACCGACGCATGCGCAGACTGAACTTCAGCGAAGCAGCCGATGCTTTAGTGCAAGCTTCGTTAATACGGAAAAGACATACAAGCAAGCATTCGGGGGACACCCGCGTGTTTGGGAAAACGTATAATAAACGACGAATAGTAAGATTAATACGATTATACTTTAGACGAGGGTCTTGAAAGAGAGCAAGGCGCTTTACGTGCGAATCCTTGCTCCATCAATCCCCTCTTTGATGATATTTACTATCATCACTATATGAAGGAAACAGATGCCAACTTTTCTATCATTCACATCATCCTTTTCTATTTCCACAAATTTATTGTTGAGTTTTCTTTCAGCTTCTCTATGAGAGTGGTGATTTTTCGCCTTTTTGTAAATTGCATTCTTTAACTCTTCTAATTCCAGTTCATCAATATTTCTTTTCACCCCCCTCTGATTCACTGTATATTTCTTTTTACACTTCTGGCATTTGCAGCAGATAAAAATGATCAATACAATTACACCTATCACAACTATTGGCATCAATATTTTCCACAAAAGATTTCTACCTAGGTTAGTAAACCAACTACCTATAGAGGAGAGACCTCCAGTCAGTCTCGTCCAGGCACTGTCAACCTCCAGTGGTTTGAGTTCTTTTTCCAAATTAGTTATGTTCTTCACATATTGCTTTAATTCGATACTTTTATCAGGAATGTAGGTGCAACAATGTTGCGCCTTCAGCATTCTACAGACTCCGCCCTCTTTTGCTAATAGGGTGTCAAGGGCAAGACGGTTTTGTAAAACCATTGATCTGATCGCAACCATTTCAGTATTGACCATCAGGAATCCAGCAGCAGTGTCCGTTGATAGCCGGTCCACTACTGTAGACAATTTGCAGATTCTATGGGTGTTCAGAACTACCCCCATTCCAGGTATCAGTGCACTAAAAATATCACCTATAATTTCACCTACACTTTCACGTTTACTACGCACTAAGCCATTAGTTTCTTCATCGCTTCCAGCTGCATTATTCACATGGTATATTTTCGGGAAAACAATGCCAAAGTAGCAGCTTCCATACCAGTGATCCGGCAGTTTGAAATAAGCCTTGTTCCCACATATATAATATATTCCGGGAAACACAGGTTCTGACCCATTTTTGAAACCCCAACCCCCAATTACTTTGTAATTGTGTTCACACTCGCTGGAACCGATGAATACATTGTTATAGTACTCTGTCTTTTCCCTATGGATACAAAGTTTCCCCTTTCGTTCAAAATCCAACAACAAGGCAGGATTAGCTTCACCCTGCGAGGTGTTATCCATGTGCTCAGCCCACCTAGGGACTCTATCCTTTTCGTCATTTGCCTTCTTCTGAAACTTTTCTCTCCTTCTGTCCGCCATCTTTATGAACATCTTTTCCTGCTCTTTCAGAGAACAGGTCAGATTAGCTTGTCTTGCTTCATCTAAATCTATGTTACCTATGGTCAGAAAATATTCTCCCATATAACGGGTCACGTTACTTGTAGTATGTACACGGTTCAAGTGTCCTCTAATAGGAAGTTCTGAAAATACTACGTCATCATTTGAATAATAGTACTGCAAAGTGCTTCTATAGAACAAGCTAGCCAATATACTACAGGAGATTCCATAGGTTAAAGGTAGATGGTGGTATGTCACGCCTTCAGCTACTGAAGTTGGCAGCTTCATGCAGACATAACAGTCCTCTATTTCCATTGCTTCTACGTAATGCACTAACAAGTTAGCAAAAACATTTAAATGTGTCCTGTTTTTCATTTTGTGAAAATGTAGTCCATCCTCATCTGATGCTTCTAAGTTAGGTCGTGTGTGTGTCAGACTCACTTGTTTGTCACGTCTTTCTAAACTTCGTGGTGTTTCTGCAGTCTGTACAGCCCCTACGTCTACTGCTTCAGGTTCAGTAGGGGACAAGTTAGGATTTTTACTTATCATAAACGGTAAGAAAATTGTTAGTCCTATCCACATTACTATTAGCATAGCTATACTACACAAGCATATTTTACAGCAAGTTTTAAGACACCCACATCTGGATCTCCCAGAGACACTCGGATCAGACATTTTTAGCTTACAGGTGGCCTTTGCTACCCCTCTTCGTTTCTTTGTACCAGAGGCTCACTTCTGGGTTCTCTCAAGGAGGGTCTTCGTCAGAACTCCGATCAGCGATGGACTCGTCGTCACTGTTGCCACTGTGATGTGGCTCGTCAATTTCTTCCAACACAAAGTAAGTCCATTCAGGGCTCCGATACAGCCGGTTCTGTTTCTTTACTCTGTCGCTCTTTCTTAGCGATTTGCCTTGGGCTGCCTTTCTTTCACTTTCAGCCCTTTTTCGGTCTTTCAGTTTTTCTTCGACTGTTTTTAGTCTGAGCCTCAGTCTCTTGACGTATCGGGGTGCACTTCTGCCTCCTTTCCTCCCAGTAGTTGAGGAAACTTGCCCTTCTTCGTGCACTCTTTTTACTTCTTTTTGTTGTGGCACTTCTGTTTCCCTACCTGACTGACTAGTTCCAGGTCTTTCATCTATCTCTTCTGCCTGGTCCCTAGTCTGACCCTGCTCAGATTCAAATCGTACTTTCTTTTTCCTTTTAATTGCTTTTATTTCGGGTGTCTGAGCACATTGATCTATATCTGTTCCTGTTCATGCTCTTCGATCTCTTCGTTTTCTTCTGCATGAACGTCAGCTCTAATTACTATCTGTCCCTCTCCAGACTCCGGAGTTTCAGGAGGAGTCTCGATGCCTTGATCTGACCCTACTTGGCCTAATTCCTGATCAGGTGTGATGTGATTCTCGTTGACCTGACCTTCTTCATCTATTTCTAGCTCACCTGGACTATCCCACTCACTGTCTAAGTAGGAATATTTCCTGGTTCGTATTGGATCATGAACCTGGTCGTCAGCGGGGAACCACTCAACGTCTCGACTTGTGCTCGGCAGTTCGATGTCAGCTAGTTCCGGACTCTCCTCTTCGGAAGCCTCTTCAGCTGCGCTGCCTTCAGCTCCAGTCGCGTCTTCTCCAGTTACCCGCTTGGTGTGGCTGGCGTGGATCCACTTCGGTACACCAGCGCACTTTACAGCAGTAGTAGTGACGAGGATCACTTGTCGTGGCTTTCCCCACCTTGGTTTCAGGCAACTGCTCCGGGTGTGTTTCTTTAACGCCACCCAATCTCCTGGTTGCAATTTATGTGCTGGAGTCTTTGGCCACTCGTCTTCTGTCTCTCCAATCTGCTGAGAGAGAGAACGCACTTGGTCACCCAGCTGCTTGCAGTATTCTAGCACCATATCATCAGAAATGCTTAGCAGTTTGTGTCCGGGTACCCATGCCTGCCGCATCACTCTTCCCATCAACACTTCATGGGGGCTCAGGCCAGTCTTTTGGTTCGGGATACTTCTCAAACTCATCAGCACAAGGGGTAAAGCCTCTATCCAGTTCATTTTTGTGGAATCACACATTTTTCCCAACCTGGACTTCAGGGTGCCGTTTATTTGCTCCACTACTCCAGAAGCCTCTGGATGGTAGGCACAATGTAGTCTTTGCTTCATTTTGAATGCTTTACAGAGTTCCTCTAGGACATCGTTGGCAAAATGCCCACCTTGGTCCGTTTCGATAGTCTCTGGGATCCCATACCTAGGTATCAACTCCCTGAGCAATAGCTTGGCTGTAGTTAGGGCATCATTTTTCTTTGCTGGGTAAGCCTCCACCCACCTGGAGAACAGACAAACTATGACTAGGATATATCTATATCCCTTGCAATTAGGCATGGTTACAAAGTCTGCCTGCATTCTGACAAAGGGCCCTACTGCCTTCCCAATGGTACTCTGTTCTACTACAGTCCTCTTTCCTGCATTAAATTGCTGACACACTAGGCACCTCTGGCAAAGCCTTTCCGCCTGGTTCCTGAACTTTGAGTTACAGAACACCTTGTCAAACACCCGACACATTGCATCCCTTCCCATATGTGTTGGTTCATGTATCATTCTGATCATGGGGTCTACCAAGCTATCAGGCAGTACAGGCACCCCAGTCGGGTTTACCACCACACCATCCTCTCTCAACTTGCATCCATTTTCGGCCCACCTGCCTTTCTCTTGCCTGTCTGTTGCCTGTTGCAAATCCTTTAATTCTTCCCACGTAGACACATTCTCAAACAACATAAGTTGGCAGCTGGTTCCACCCCACAATGCAATTTGGAGGGGCATGTGATATCGGGCACAGAACTGTGCAATTTGGTCAGCGTATCTATTACCGGCGGTCACATCATCGTTTCCAGATCTGTGAGCCGCACACTTGACCACAGCCAATTCTTTGGGCAATTGGATAGCTTCCAGTAAGTTATGCACCACCTTTCCATTTCTGATAGGGGTGCCTGAGGAAGTCATGAATTCTCTTTGCAACCACAATTGGCCGAAGTCATGAACAACCCCGTAACAATACTGGCTGTCGGTGTACACAGTTATTCTTTTGTTCTTACCCCTCTTACAGGCTCTGGTTAACGCGATGAGCTCTGCCACTTGTGCAGATTTCACCTCGCTTAAGTAAGATGCCTCTATGGTTTCCGTCAATGTGACCACAGCATAGGCAGCACACAGACCTCCACTCTCATGTCTCAAACATGAGCCGTCCACAAACATTGTCTCATCCCCATCAAGTAAGGCTATTTCACGGATGTCCGGACGGGGCTTGGTACTGAACTCAGTCAGATCAATGCAATTATGTTCCCCTTCCTCTTCTGGTTCCACATCCAGGGGGACAGGTAACAGTGTCGCTGGGTTTAGGACATTGCACCGGGAAATGGTGACGTTTTCAGCACCAATCAGGATTCTTTCATACTTAGTCAGCCGACCAGGTGTGAGGTACTGGGTCTTAGTTCTAGTCAGCAGGATTACAACAGAGTGAGGAACATATACAGTGACGTGATGTCCCATGACAATGTTCTCACTTTGTTCCAGACTGACGCAAGTAGCAGCAACTGCTTTCAGACACCCCGGCAATCCAGCAGCCACCGGATCTAGGGTGGCCGAAAAATAGGCCACCGGGCGTCTAACTAATCCGTGCTCCTGGGTCAGGACTGAAAGAGCACAATTTTCTCTTGTGTCACAGAATAGTTCAAAAGATTTAGAGTAGTCAGGCATACCCAATGCAGGAGCTGTACATAGGCAGTTTCTCAATGTTACCCAAGCGTTCATGCTTTCGCTATCCCAACTGACGGGGTCTTCTACTCCTTTCTTGGTCAATTTTATCAGGGGTCTTGCTAGTGCAGCGAATCCTACAATCCATTGTCTACAGTAACCCACAACTCCTAGGAACATTCTCACCTCTTTCTGAGTTCTGGGCAGTTCCATTGCTCTAATTATTTTGATTCTTTCAGTAGTTACTTTCCTGATTCCTTTTTCTATCTGGTGCCCCAGATACTTCACTGAGTTCTTACAAAACTGCAATTTGTCAGGCGACACTTTATGGCCTCCCTTTCCTAGGTGATTCAGCAAGGCAATGGTGTCAGTGACACAGTCAGTCTGGGTTTTAGATGCCACCAATAGGTCATCTATGTACTGCACCAAAACAGACTCTCTTGGCAGTACTAGGGTTTCAAGGCACTTTTTCAGTATCTGATTAAAGATCGATGGACTTTCGGTGTACCCCTGGGGGACACGATTCCAGACATAGATATGACTGTCAAATTCAAAACTAAAAAGGAACTTGCTTTCTGGATGCAACAGGATGGAAAAGAATGCGTGGCACAGATCGATGACAGTGAACCATTCTGCCTTCCAGGGAATCTGATATAGTATCACTGCAGGGTTGGGTACAATAGGGCAGCAAGGCACAACAATTTGGTTTACTTTGCGCAAATCTTGCACTACCCGGTACTTTCCACTAGGCTTTTTGATCCCAATGATAGGCGAATTACAGGGGCTGCTCATCACTTCTTCTATTATTTCTGCTTCGAGCAGCCTGGTAATTTCAGTCGCTACTCCTGCTTTCACTTCTGCACTCATTTTGTACTGTCTGGTTTTGGGGTATACAGCATTCGTCTTTATCGCTATTTTAACTGGGTCCACATTTGCCATCAGGCCTACATCCTTTCCTGTGAAATCCCACACTTCTGGTACCACTCTTAACTGGAGCTCTTCAGGTAAATCCTCAACTGTCAAAGGTTTGATATCAGCATCTTGTCTGACTAACATCAGTTTGTACAGGCCATCTTCATCGGGGGTCTGAATTTCGACGCCATTTGGGGTGCAGTAAATGGTACAACGCATCTTGCACAACAAATCACGTCCTAGCAGGTTTACAGGACTGGAATCACAGACCACAAATCTGTGCATTTCCTTGAAATTTCCTATAGAAATTTCCATTGGTTCAGTTACTGGGGTACTTATTATTTGATTTGAGACGCCCACTACTTGGATCGCTTCTCCCGAGAGGGGTAGGTTAGGAACATCCACTGTTCTTACAGTAGATCTGGTAGCACCAGTGTCCAACAGAAAGGTGACATCTTTTCCCTCAACCTTTCCTTCAATGTATGGTCCAGTCTGGTCTACCGGCAAGGAGGCGCCAAGTACGCACTCCTCATCCTCCCCTCTCAGGCCCCGTCAATCTTGATCTTCACAGAGGAAGGTATCATTTAACAAATATTGTGGAATGACTGCGTTCCTTTCACTCTCGACTTCCCATGCTTCCGCCCTTTCATTCTGCTGACCCTGATTCTTAAAATTCTGTCTAGGAGCGCGAGGTACTGGGGGTAATTTTACCTGTTGCTGGTTCTTCCTTGTCCCCTCTTTCTGCACCTGTGGATTTAAACCATTTACAGGGGCATTACCGGCCTGCAGGTGTGGACACTCGTCTCTCCAATGCCCTATCTGGCCGCACCCGTGGCACGGGAATTTCTTCATAGCCTCCTCCCGACTCATTTTAGCCCGGGGCTTTCCTCCTCCCCCAGCAGTGGCATTCTGTGTGTTCTTATTAGAATTCAAGTTACTTAACTGCTGTTCTTGTTGTTCAGCCAATTTCACCTGTGCCCACATCACTTTTTCCTTGAGAGCCTTCCTTTTGTTTTCGATTTCATCTTCGCAGTATTTTGCGTATTTCAGGACATCATCTATTGGTTTTCCCTGCCAACTGATTTTATTGTCTCTAATCCATTGAGATATTTCGGGCCTTAATCCTAGCACAAATCTGTAACTGAAATGTGTCATGTCTTTCATGTCCACATTATCGATACCACTGTATGTTTTAAACACTTGCAGTAACCTCTCGTAATAGGAATGGACCGTTTCATCTCGTTCTTGGGTAGTTCTATCTATTCGGGTCCAATCTGTTTCCTTTGCGGGAACCTTTTTCTTGAGATATTGTATGACTTGTTCATACTTCCTCATTACTTCAGGTGCAGGCGCTCCTGTTTTCTCATCCCTGGGAAATTCCTCACTGGGCCAATCAATTTCAATTTTACAGTCGGTCCACAGATCTACAGGGACCACAATGTCGAAAAACCCATCCAGGTCTTTCAGCAGACATTTCTGAACTTTTATGAAGTGTTCTACCTGCCTGTACCAATCAACAGGCTTCTCCCGTAATTTCGGGAAGTCATTTGTAAATGACACAATATCCTGTCGGGACCACGGGACATGGACATATTTCCCTCCCAGGACCTCTCTCATGGGGCACAATTTTTCTGTGGGTGTCACTTCTTTTAACACGAATTCTGAAGCCTGAGACTTCGCCCTGCTGTCTTCTTTTTTCTTTGCCCACCTGGTTCTCCACTTTCCCACCTCTCCCCACTTTTGCAGGAGCTTCAACAACTCTTTTACTTGGATCTGTTTTCCCATCACATTCAGGTTTTCTAGATCCTTGTCTGAAAAATCTACTCTGTAGGGTTTCTGAAGAATTTTGGAACGACTAACATCAATTCCCATTTCTGTGGCTGTATCCATTATCCTTTCATGGAGCAACCTAGCACTCCGGGTAAGATTTTTACTGATAAACAACAATTCCTCTTCATTGTATGAGCTTAGGCGCTCAACTCCTACATTTCCAGCCATCATCTCTTCTATTTCTATTCTCAATTTATATATCTCTAATGCTTTGGGTTGGGGAGTAGTCTCCTTCTCCAGCTCCTTTGACCATCTGTCTAATTCTTCTGGGGATACTACGGTGGCACTCCTAACCCCAGATGTACCTTCAATCAACACCTCTTTTGGTCTAGTCTGACTTCTTGCCCCCGCTGTACTAGTCCTAGGTTCCCTAATGGGCAAATCCATCAATACCACAGATTCACACTCACTTTCTTGATCCTCATCTATGAATACTTCCTTCCTCGGGGAAGGGATGCTAGGAGTAGGCAGCATTGGGGTGATAACAGGAGGACGGGGACTAACCAGGTCATTTCTATACAGTGGAATAGCTGGACCAATAGTTACTGGAATAGTCAGGGAATCAGGATGGGGATGTATCTGGGCAATGGTTCGAACTAAATCCTCTCGCTGTCTAGCCAGGGCTTCTTTCTCTTTTTCCCGCAATGCTTTTTCGGCAGAATTGTCATGCAATACCTGAGGTACTAAGGACGGATAAATACTCGGAGCAGTCGGAGTGACCAATCGGGGTGGACCTTCTCCGAACGGCTGATAATTTGGGACTGTGGATTTAGGTCTGCAAAACCCATCCCCGTCACTGGTTTTACTGTCTGTACCCGTTCCATCTGTATCACTGTCCCTCCTACATCTGGGATATTTTGAAAAGGGATTTGGAGACTGCACAGGCTCTGACTCTGCAACATAGGGAGGTGGATTTTTCATCAACAAATCTTCCAGGTGCTCATCTTCTGAGTCCCCTACGGGCATTAGGTGATGGGTCTTTTCTTTACATTTTCCTCCTTTTTCTTCTAATGCCCCCATCATTGGAAACAATCCCTCTGTCATCATGCTTTGTCTCCACTGTTTCATTTTCTGCTCTTTGGTTTCCCTATGGACCCTCGGATACCACTTACTCACTCCCTTGTCCATCCGGGGTCTATCTCTCTCCAAAGCCTCAATTTCCCACTCTTCTAAGGCTTCGTACTGGGTCAATCTGGGTCTGGGATGCAATTCATTCATGCGGGTCCTTAAGTTAAACAGGATCCTACCATTAAAAGTACCATCAATAGGGAATGCTAGAACTCCGTCATCTGCAGTATACTTTGCCCAATTCTCTAGCCACACACAGGTATGATACCCTTTTTCAAACAGCATGAAGGAAGCAGGAGTATTCGGTGGAGGAATGATCACACCCTCTCTTGTTCTTATGGGTTTGTCTGTTTTAAAGAAATTCTTTACCTTGTCGGCAAACGACATTTTTCTTTTTATTCCATACATCATGTGCGGTCTACCTCGTATAATCTGTTCCCTATAGAAGCCTGAGTTTTGGGGGTTAGGTAAGAACTCAGGATACCACATACACCTTTCCAGACCCCTCTCAAGCTCCTGCTGATTAATTTTGTTTACTTTAGTACTTCCAATGCTATCGCGACTTTTATTTCGCAACGCCCAATCAAATCAGCGAATACAAAAATTCTTAACCAATGGGTGCGCGGCCTTTCACGAGAACAAGTCTCACGCTCCGGCACTCACCCCTCCTTCACAAATTCAGCTTCACTACACACCCGCTGTTTCGACCAATACCAGCGCGGCACGGAGTGACGTCAGGGCAGTCTTCCGACCGACTCCCTCCTTCACAAGGTAACGGAAACTTTTAACTTTTCCTAAAGTGCGAATGTAGAGTTTAGTTACTAACACACAACGTCTGCCACTATGTCTGAGTGTTCTAAAGAGACAGAAAAACTTTCTCTCACTGCAAGTAAACCACTTCTGTCTACTTTTCATTCACTCCGGATAGACTTCTTTGCCTAACCTCACACACGAGTAATATAGAACCCGTTATTCTTCCGACTCATCCACTTTAGTCAGGGATATGTACTGAGCCGGGATTTCACCAGTGAACTATTTTACTTACCAGTCAAGCCTCGGAGACCCTACTACTCCTTCCGTATGCGACCCTTACTAGGTGATATCGCAATGAAAGTTTTATACCGGACTCGTAGCTATCATTTATTCAGATGCAACAAAGGTCCTAATTAGTGCTTCCAGTTATTCCTAACCCTGCACTAATAACTCAAACTAGTGACTTCAACAGCTAACCGGATTCTGCTCACCGTTAGCTAAATACTTCCCCGGGGATTCGGACTACACTGAACACTTACAAACAATTCTGGGTTATTTCAACATGTAATATCTATAGCAGCAATGTAAAAATCATGTACATTTACATATAAAATTTTTAAAACATTTCAAAATATTTGAACCAATACAGTAGAAATCAGCAGCACATTTTATATTCACGGTTTGTTTATTAACTTCCCTGTCTACCTAATCTAACTAGTCCAAACCATCCTCTGGTTGCCAGAAATTACTGATAGAGCGCGCAGTTCACCCGGGTCACCAAGGTTTACCAATTTCTTACACGCACTGGGCCCTGGCGTGCATTCAATTTCAATAATGATTCACGTGAACCGGGTGAAATCCTTCACGCTTCTATGAGTAATAAAGGTTCAGGTTTACCTCTGCTTACCATGTACCTGACTTACCACAGGCACAAATTTACGACGGACCTGGAGCTAAAAGGGAAATAGTAGACAGGAACCTAAAAATATTCTCTATATGTCAGTACATACTTATCCACTTTTCTGTAAAATGACCACAGACACCTGATGAAGTTTAAAACTTTATATAAGAATTCAAAGAGAAGATGCCAAGACAATAAGCGATATGCAGAATAATATATCAAACATCAAAATCAACACTAATAGGTAACTTTGCACTAAAATTATGACCATTAGGATATATGGGAAAACTAAAGGTAGGATTTTAGAACAGAACTAGTCACTGCAATTTTATACTAAGACAAGAGTTATGGATGGGACCTAAAACATGTACTTATCCTAAGTGCTTTAAGACTATTCTTGCTAAGTTCACTGCAATCCACTAAAGGAAAGGGGAAAACAGGAACATGCTATTACTTATGATAAAATCAATGAACTCCTAAAGGAGAGAGGGAGAGAAGGAACAAACTAAAATCAGACACATATGCTTGATATTTCAACGGCAATAGAGCAATATCACAGGCAAAAATGCTTAAAATAGAAAAGTAGAGAGAGAGAGAGAAAGAGAGATACGCAAACCCACAATCTAATAATTACCTAATTCAGATTGAAGACCAACCCTGGCCACGGGTCAGTTGGGAAGACGGGGACAGGGACCCTCAGAAAAGGAACGCCAGAATGCGAACAGGTACAACCCACGGACAGATCAGGACAGGATACCCCTCAAGTTCGGGTCAAAGGACTGGGCCTCCCAGGGTACGACCAACACCCACAGCTTCGGACAGCAACGCCTGCGTTACCCCCTCCTGCAAGTAATCCGCCAGTAGCCCCGATTGGGTTTTCGAATTTCCCAGCAAAGTGCTTCGCCAGCACTTAGGATTATTTCCACCCCTTAGGAGTTTGTGGAAAGTATGGACAGAGTGCTCCGCAGCACTTTCAGATTGAGCACCTATTGAGATCGTAGGGTCAGTGACAGGTCTGCTACTCGGACAAGTCGGACAATTTTCCTAAGCTAAACTAGGGTAATTATACCATTTTGGGGGCTCTCAGACCACCCACTAATGTTGCAAGTGACAGTTTCCCATATTATGATTGGTCAGGAGAGGTGGTGCGGTCATTACCACCTCCTAGAGTTCGGCTTTCTCATCATTAATATTCAATTTTGCACACCCGCCCCTTGGGTTCACGTTCCCAGGCATAGGAATACATAATACAATACAAGTGTACAGCATATAGCAACAGTGCATGACAGTTCAAGGTGCAAGACTGCATCTTCGGGACGGGTTCCCAGGCGCATCGGGCTTCAGGAGCCAGCTGGCTGGTTTCAGCTTCTGCGCAGTTAGGATTTTCCCCAGTCACGTGACGGGGTTCAGAGGAGCCTCAGCATGGCGTTGCTCATGTATGCCCCAGCCCACAAAGACGCGGTACATGAAAAGTAAGCGAGAACAAATTAATATCACACATAAAATGATCATACTGTATACCATGATGAAATTCTAAACATCCCTTATTTTATAATGACTATAGCGTTACTGTTTTAGTGCGAAAAGACAGATAGGCTGAAGCAGCAGTAGCAAGCGGAGAGCGTGGTGAGAGACAAGCGGCCATGTTTGCAACAGTGCGCATGGGCACAAATTCCCTCCAGAATGCGAGTGCGTCACATCACATGGGTATGACCGACGCATGCGCAGACTGAACTTCAGCGAAGCAGCCGATGCTTTAGTGCAAGCTTCGTTAATACGGAAAAGACATACAAGCAAGCATTCGGGGGACACCCGCGTGTTTGGGAAAACGTATAATAAACGACGAATAGTAAGATTAATACGATTATACTTTAGACGAGGTTCTTGAAAGAGAGCAAGGCGCTTTACGTGCGAATCCTTGCTCCATCACTACCACTTCGAAGCAGTTCTGTTCCTGGCAGCTTTCGCATTAGCATTCCATGGGGCTATGCGGGTGAGCGAACTGGTCGCAAGAAATAAGAAAGACGTTGAGGGAGGCTTGTGCAGGGATCACGTCCAAATTAGGGGTGATTCGATGGTGGTCTCGATAGCCAGGTCCAAGACCGACCAGGGGGCTAGGGGAGATAGTGTTGTCGTGCAGCGTGTGCGAGGGTCCCCCACGTGCCCAATAAAGTGTATAGAGGAATACTTGGCACTAAGGGCAGCTGCATGGGGGGGGAGTTTGCTGAGGCACAAGGATGGCACCCCACTGACGAGGTTTCAGTTCCAGAGGGTGCTAGCTCTGACAATCGCTGCTACGGGCATGGACCCGTGCGATTTTGGGACCCACTCCTTTAGGATAGGGGCTGCTACTGAGGCTACAGCCAGGGGTCAGAGTGTGGAGGAAGTGAAACGGTTGGGACGATGGTCCTCGAATTGCTTCAAAAGGCATGTGCAATTGCACATGTTGTAACGATCAATTGACATGCACTCACGCTTCTTGTCTTTTGTTTGGTTTACAGTTTCGCGAGCCTGTCACGCGGGGCGGAATTTGCAGTCAACCCAGCACCAGGAGACCAGCGGTCAAGGATCACCGACTGGAGAGAGAGTGGTATAGGTCGTGGGCCACTCATATGTGAGGCGCGCCGGGGACGTATTCAAAGCTGGTGACGCGACTCGCGCAGCTGGGGAATACGGGTACAGAGTGGCCTTCCATGGGAAGGGCGGGCTCTGTTTTGACCAATTCAAGTCATTTGTTGAGGGTCTCTTAGGGCGGCAAAGGTCACTGCCATCTGTAGTCATAGTACACCTGGGGGGCAATGACTTGGTGGCACTGGGTAGACGAGTGCTGTTTGAACAAGTTTTGTCTGCTGTTAGCTGGTTGGCGAAAAGAATCCCGGGGTGCACGATTGCCTGGTCCCACATGATTCCCAGGAAGGTATGGCGGGGGGGCCTTTCGGTGTCAGCACTGAACCATTTAGTGAAGAGGGTGAACAATAAAATTGGTAGATTGTTTCGCTCTGCGCAGTTGCATAGCATTCCTCATGGGTGTATTTGGGGTGATCACATGTATCTGAATGATGGGGTTCACCTGTCCCGGGAGGGGAATGATTTACTCATAGGAGACTTCATAGCATGGCTAAGGGGTTTGAGGAAGCATTACCTTTAGGAGGAGTTGGGGGGGCCGGATAGTCGGTCAACTATCCGGCCTGTGGCGGTAAGGTCATGATCGGTGAGCAGTAATTTCAAGGTCCCTAGAGGGGGGCGCCACCCAGCATGGATGGGAGTGCCCGGGGGGAGGCGGCCATTGGCCCCTCCCACGGGGAGGCGGCACCCACTAAGGATGGGTCGCCTAAGGGGAGACGGCCATAGGCCCCTCCCAGGGGAGGAGGCGGCTATATGCCCCTCCTACTAATTTCCCGGGGGCCGGATATCCGAGACGGCGGATAGAGGGTGTTGGGATGGGGGGGAGTCCACGCTGTCCTTCCTACAGATACCTCACACGGGAACTCGGACGACCTTTAAGATGGCGTCGAGTGGAAAGGGGGCCCACACCACGACAAGGGAAATTACAGTTGGCAATGAGGGTAGAGTCCTCTGCGCATGCGCCACTCACACCGTGAGGGCGAGAGTTTTGGTGTAGGGATCTGACACCGGTTAAGACCTTGCCGTTGGCCCTTAATGCTAGGATGTACAATTTTAATTTAGAATGTATGCATTTGCAGGATGTTAGACTCGGCTAGGAAACCTTTGTATTAGAGATCTGTTAAGGTTAGCCAAAGAACATGTCTTCATCGAAATGTAATAAATGTAAAATTGTACATGATTATGAAACTTTTATTTAACGTTTTAAATTTTGTTTCATATTTTAATAAATACGGCCGGGAGGGTGACTCCCTCCCGCCTTCCAAAAGTTCAAGCCTGCGTCCGACTTCCCATCCTTGGGGATTGTGTTGGGAGGGGGTGACGGGCATCCCGGCCATATGGAAAGGGGCGACCACTCGGTCCCCCCGAATGTATGGTTGGGTGCCCCGATCCTCCCGGGAAACCATTTTGGGCGGGGGGCGTGTCTCGGCTGGTATGCCCAAAGTGGCATAGCCGGGGCGCGCCTTTTCCCGCCCAGGAGGGGTTGTCCTAGACACCTACACCGATAACCACGCCCAGTAGGCGTACCGGAGGAGGGTACACGCCATCCCGCAGAAGAATAAATTGAGCGGGAATCCGAAGAAGCGTCCTCTTGTTCCTGCGCTCTGAAGGCCGCACCCACTCATTGCTCGTGAGCCCTCGACGGAACAAGCAGCAATTTTGACCCACCCACCAGCCCCTTATGGCAATGTTTGTTTTGTAATAAAGTTGCTGAATTAGGCCCCTTTTTTTTTTCCTTTGTAGAAAAGTAAAGGAATGTTTAGTTTGAGGATGTGAATTCTGTTTGTAGGTACTGTTTTTCTTTTTAGGAGTAAACAATCGTGATACAATTAGACATGCTGAATTTTTTCCTTCCTTAGTAGGTGAACAACTGTCGTATTTATTTTTTGGTCGGGCGGTAAGGTCATGATCGGTGAGCCGTAATTTCAAGGTCCCTATAGGGGGCGCCACCCAGCATGGATGAGAGCACCCGGGGGAGGCGGCCATTGGCCCCTCCCACGGGGAGGCGGCACCCACTAAGGATGGGTCGCCTAAGGGGAGACGGCCTTAGGCCCCTCCCAGGGGAGGAGGCGGCTATATGCCCCTCCTACTAATTTCCCGGGGGCCAGATATCCGCAACGGCGGATAGAGAGTGTGGGGATGGGGGGGAGTCCACGCTGTCCTTCCTACAGATACCTCACACGGGAACTCGGACGACCTTTAAGATGGCGTCGAGTGGAAAGGGGGCCCCCACCATGACAAGGGAAATTACAGTTGGCAATGAGGGTAGAGTCCTCTGCGCATGCACCACTCACACCGTGAGGGCGAGAGTTTTGGTGTAAGGATCTGTCACCGGTTAAGACCTTGCCGTTGGCCCTTAATGCTAGGATGTACAATTTTAATTTAGAATGTATGTATTTGCAGGATTTTAGACTTGGCTAGGAAACCTTTGTATTAGAGATCTGTTAAGGTTAGCCAAAGAACATGTCTTCATCGAAATGTAATAAATGTAAAATTGTACATGATTATGAAACTTTTATTTAACGTTTTAAATTTTGTTTCATATTTTAATAAATACGGCCAGGAGGGTGACTCCCTCCCACCTTCCAAAAGTTCAAGCCTGCGTCCGACTTCCCATCCTTGGGGATTGTGTTGGGAGGGGGTGACGGGCATCCCGGCCATACACATATGTGATAGTAAATCCTGTAACAGCCGGCGGCATTTAACATTACTGCGTGAAAAGAAGCGTTGTTTTCACGCACTAATGTGTGCCTTGTAATTAGGGGACGGAGTGGATTCAGTTTTATTTTCCACACCCTTATGTTAACGCTGCCGAATGCTTGATTAGAGCAGGCTTTGGCAGTCCTACGGTAAACAAGTTTATTCCACCTCTTTTTCTCGCAACGCCTGTTTTCGTGATGGGGTGTTTTACCCTCCAACCACATTTTGCATGTGCTTTGACGTACGCCCACTCTGCATGTCATTAACTTACTGTGCGGCACATATGCAAAGTGGTCTTATGGCAGGCGTTGTAATGCCGTTTTCAATAAGGTGCTGGGGAATATTTTCAAGGATAGGCAAAACATTAACGCCGCTTTTATCGGCAGAAAACTGCAGATATAGCGGCGATAACGGCCTTGATAATATGCTCTATGAATTGCAATTGAACCTAATGTTAGATATAAAGACAACTAACATAGGTTTCGGTTGCAATTCGTAGAACATACTTTGAAGGCTATTATCGTCGTTTTATCGGCAGTGTCCTGTCGATGAAACCGATGGTAATGTATTACGTTTCCTTCATATTATGCCCCAAGTATCGTCGCTTTTTTGCATAATTGTCCTGAAAAAAAGCGTTGATACTTCAGCTTGTGAATAGAGCTCTTTTTGGTACAATGAGTTAGTTCTGAAAATAACTTTTTTTTTTTTTTGACACGTTTTATATTGTTTTTGATTTTTAAAACTGGAACCGAAATTTTGAACTGTAAAACTGTGAAACAGGATCAAAATGAAATGAAAAAAATCATCTTTTGTCGGAGCATTGATGATTATCAATTTTTATTTTAATAAGAGTGAGGCTCTGCTCTCCGTACAGAAGAATATCTCCACACAAGTTGCATTTCATATGCACCTTTGACAAATATGGTCTCAAGTCCATCTGTGCACTGGATGGAGATGCAGGTCGTCCACCAGAAGATGTGCTGGCCACAGCTGATGGTAGTTGTGTTGCCAGAGCTCTTGTCGATGCCTGTGCAAATTGCACAGGGTGCACTTGTCTCACATGCCTCATCATCGTATGTATTGAAAACGAATACTTTTTCAAAGGATTTCCTCTTGAAAGAACTGCGTCACATATTGTGCAAGTAGCTTTGGGCGCATTCAATTTTTTTTGTTCTTTAGGAAAAGTAAAAAATTGTCAGATAAAAGATTCCTTCTTCTTTGTTAAAGGTAGCCGATAATTTTCTTCAGATTCTGAAGATGAATTCTGTGCGGCAGCCATTTCACCAAAGTCTTTGGAAAGATGTAAAACGTTCTTCTCTCTTGAGAGTAAAGAAGATAGTGAGGGAAGTGGGTGGGGTCCGAGAAAATTCCAGAACAGAAACTATTAAGAACCAATTGGAAGTGTTGTTTTCGAGTCACATGACTTGACATGCGCGCATTAGGACGTGTACGCAGTGACAGTACCCGGTCACGTACGTCATTTGGAAGTATCGGTCTAATTTACTTCAAAACATGAAAAGGAGGAAAGGTAGAAACTCCCTGATCTTGTACACCTTCTCAGGGGACTCCAAGAAGAATATTGATAAAGTATAAAACCTTTTTTTATTCTTAGAAGAATATCGGAGTGCGCGCACCCGGTCGCACACGAAAGGTTAAAAAGGCGTTTGGCTCCATTCAGTGAAAAGTTTCAAAACGTTAAAAAGAAGGCAAGGTACAGTCTCCTTGACCTACTATAACTTATCGGGGGGTCTATGAAGAAACTCGATGAGTCAAAACTGCAATCTTTACCCGAAATATATAGCGGGGTGCGCGCACCGGGTCGTGCACGAAGGTTTAGAAAGGCGATCTCCTCCATTTACTGACAAATTTCAAAACTTTCAAAATAAGGCAAGGTAGAGATTCCCTAATCCACTAGAGCTTTACAAGGAGTCCCTAAACAACTCTGCCAGTCAAGAAAACTGTTTTTTTCCGATAAAAACATTTGCTGAAATTCATTGATAAAACTATAGGTTGCAATCATGATATAGTTAATAATTAGCATTTAAAAAACCTATGAAATTCACTGAAAAAACCATAGGTTTTAAACACGTTATAGTTAGGAAGTTGCATTTAAAAAACCTATGAAATTCACTGAAAAAACCATAGGTTTCACACACGTTATAGTTAGGAAGTAGCATTTACAAAACCTATGAAATTCACTGAAAAAAACATAGGTTTGAGACATGTTATAGTTAGCTGGACATTTTACTGATATAAAACCATTGAAATTCCCCCGTTATATTTACTTCAGCTAACTATAACTCGCATGCCCGCAATGCACTGCTGATGACGTCACATATTACATCACTCATGACATGGTCAGTGATATCACTCATGACATGACTGATGATATCTCAAATGACATCACTGATGACATCATAGATGACATCATCCTTGTGAAAGAGTAGCAGACCTCCTCACAGCGTAATATAATCTTTTGATACACACATTCAAAAATAGAAACTAAAATGTTCAAAGCATGAGTGATGTAATATGTGACGTCATCAGCAGTGCATTGCGGGCGCGCGAGTTATAGTTAGCTGAAGTAACTATAACGGGGGAATTTCAATGGTTTTATATCAGTAAAATGTCCAGCTAACTATAACATGTCTCAAACCTATGGTTTTTTCAGTGAATTTCATAGGTTTTGTAAATGCTACTTCCTAACTATAACGTGTGTAAAACCTATGGTTTTTTTAGTGATATATATATATATATTTATATATTAGTTAGGATTTTTTCAATGCAAAATCTCAAAATTCTCTTGTGAATAACTTTGGCGCCGGTTGACGAATCTGCCTGAAAATGTCTTCAACTTTGCCTCGCGGCGCTCCGGTCCTTCCTTGAAAGTTTGGGGGCGATTCGTGAAGCAGGGGCCGAGATAAAGGGGGGTCCCAAAACGTGTTTTCCCCATGTTAATTTCCATAGGGCGGTCGACCTCACTTTTAACCCGAACGGCTGAATGGATTTCCACCAAACTTGGCAAAATTGTAGGGAATGGTAGCCCGATGTGCCTTTGCTATGTCTCAAGATATGTGCTCCAGTGGATTTTGAGTAATTTAGGTTAAAAAAAATATATATATCTATGGCAGCGCCCCGGTACGCGCACCGGGGAGCGCTCTGGGCGCGCCACGCGAGGTGCGCACGGAAAGCTGGTTGACTCCCGGGTGTCTGTAAACATTCGAAACAGTCCGGAGCGGCCACCATCTTGTGTCTCGATAGGATCGAGACACAAGAGGTGGGAAAAACAAAGGGGGAAATGACCATAAGGGGGCAGAGTAGACCCCCCTTGACCCCCTAGGTTTGATGTGGGGGCTATAAAAGGGCCCCGCGGGTAAAAAAAAAAAATGTTTTGATTGGCGCGGGGGGAGCGCCCGGTACGCGCACCTGGGAGCGGACCGGGGAGCGTCCCATGGGGAAAAATGAATGATAGAGTTTTTTTAAAATGTAGCGTTTTTTTAGAAATTGGAGGTAGTTCTAAAAAGAACTGTTTTTTTCTTCTTTTTGTTGTTTTATATTTTTTTTAATGTTTTTTGAACATTTTGTACTTTTTTGGGCTTTTATGAACTATTTTGTATTTTTTTTGGTTATTTTTATGGGGAGAAACAAAAAGCAGGGAATTCAAAATGGCTCAACAGGAGCAAAAAAAAACAGGAAAAAACTAGGGGTTTTTGGGGCAATTGTGGTTGTCACCAGCAAGGATGAGCTTTATGCTCTGCTCACCATAGGTAATGGTCTTACCACAAAATATACAAGTAATTCTGAATTCCCCAAACCGTGGTTGTATTGAAGGGATCGTCTCCCTTGTTTCTGGTCCCGATGGAGTGGGTTGCTTTCTTTTGGAGGTGGTGGTTGACGATTGGGGAGGGTTGCTGGCCAGTTCTCTCACCTCTGCAGCAGAATAGTTTCTCGGATGCTTGCGCTGCATGTGTCTAATCATGGTATTATTACCGAAAGAATATTTTTTGTTCGGGTTACCCCTTGAAAGTTCCATGCCACAGATTAGGCAAGTCACCTTGGGCGCATTGTAATTCTTCTTGACCTCTGGTATAGAAAAAAACTCCCATACAATGTGCTGCCTTGGTTTGTATGGGGTATTGTCTTCTTGCAGCCATCTACTCCCCTCCTCCTCCTCCTCTTCCTCCTCCTCCTCTTCTTGACCACCAATGTAATGTTGTGGTGGTCCTCTTGGTGGTTGTGGTGGTGGTGGTGATGCAGGTGCTCCAGCTGCTGCTGCTACTGTAGCCATTTTAAAGTACAAAATATTTCTCAAAGATGTTCAAACATGTCTTCCTCAGTCAAAGGACAAAGTCAGAATAAGGAAAAAAGGTGGGGTCTTTCATCATTTGGAAAAAAAAACTGTCCTGAACCAATGAAAAGTGTTATTTTCAGGTCACAAGACCAGGGGCTTCATCATTATGAAACCAAAACTGTTATGAATAAGCATGGGCGAATTTTGCGAATCTGGCGTTCGTGAATTTTGCGAATTTGCGAACTCGCAATCCGCAAAATCCGCGAATTCTCGCAAATTTGCGGATGTTTTTTTTTTGTGTGTTTGCAAGGGTTTCTGCCAGTTCGCGAGGGTTTGGTACCAGTTCGCAATTGCAAACTTACTTGTCGGCTCGCAACGGTCGCGACTATGTTGTTTCTACGTCTGGTTCATCATCACAGGTTCCCAGCACCCTCTGTTTCACCACTGCCACCCGCTGTTTCACCCATGCTACCCTCTGGTACATCAATGCCACCCTCTGGTTCATCATCACTGTAGATTATGGGGGGGGAAAGCAAGCACACCTGCCCTGCTTCAACTGACATGAATTAATTTGGGGTTGTGAGGTTCCGTGACGATTTGAACCCGTGTTTTCAATATTGTCGGAAATACATAATATTAGTATCAGCGAACCGCAAATGATCCATTTAGTATATCCTGGTGTTTTCGCTACGCTACGAGCAAGAGCACTCCTGTTATGAACACATTTCCGATCTACCCATGGCATCCATCTTAGATCATGGCAGCCATTTTGTGTTTCTTGCCCTCACATATGCAATAACCTCTGATCACTTCATTTCGATTAAGGACACGTAGCCTTAGCCGGAGATTCACCTCTTTAGTGACACGTGCACCTTAAACCAGATCATGCTGTAGCTGCATGACTCAACAAAGGCTGCCTCCTCTGCCCGAGGCCAGCCCACCTGAACTGGTTCTCGTGTCCATTGTCCTGATCATGATTAGGCGGCCGAAGCCGGTAGCCTTGCCCATTTACGACCCACAAACATCTCCTATCCCACTTTGCCATCTTCCACACCTGGCTCCGTTCCTTTCTTTCTGAATCTTTATTAGGGGGAGGTAACGAACTTTACGATGAGGCGGTCCGGCTCTTGAATGCAATATTGACAAGGGATTGTGATGAACTAGTGGGAACCCCTCTTCGTGATGTTTGGCATCAGATATTATCGACAGTTCCTGTGTAACGCCAAATATTTATTGTTTAAGACACAAAGGTTTAGGAATGTACTAACATGTGAAATATTTGCCTGAAGCACAATTTTTAGTATATAAGGAGCAACCCTCAATGTACAAATCGAACAGGCTCCTAGTCTCTGCCCGTGTGTAGATTCTGTGACTTCTGTGTCCCTGCAGTAATAAACCTTTGGTCTTTGACGCCACCATCGAGAAGCCCGTGTTTCTGTTCATTTGGGCACCAAGGCAGGTGGAACTCCGGGGTCTTTGGGTGTTGTTCCCTGACACCTCTGGACGGAACCAAAAAGTCCAGAACTCCAATTGGCGCCCAACGTGGGGCGACGTCATTCGGTACCGGTCCAAAAGCCTGAAGAGTTCGAGAAGCTTCGTGTGAAGATTCCTGAGGGAGGCGCCCCACTTCATCGATCCCGGCATATCGCAAAAGTGGCCCTGACGTTCTCTTCCACGAGGGTTCCCGTTCAGGACGGCTGCAGTGGGCCGTTGCCTTGACCGTCGCCCTGTCTTGGACCCGAGGTGCAGCCCTTAGTACAGCGAAACGTGACGGGTTTCTCCTTGGTGACGTCTTCAGTGCCTCAGTTAAGTATTTAGTGATAGCTAGCTGGTTACTTTGTGAGGATTGTTAAAAATTCTTGATCGGTTCTTAGTTTGGTTTGGTTTCGTAAGATTATCACTAGTTGTTCTAGTTACGATAATCTATTTTGGTTCAGTTTGGGTATCGATACATTAGTTTGGTTTTGGTAGGCCTAAGTTCTTGGTTCGAGTGCGCATATTTGTTCCGTGTTTTGTTTGTTTTGTGTTCCGGACTGAAGATGGTAAGTCGGAAAATGTTGTCTTGTTTTGGTTGCAACCATGACTCACGATTGGAGGATTCCTGTCTGGTTCCTCCGATTGGGACTCCCCTTTATGACTTATATTGCAAATTTGGTGTGGGTCCTATATCTTATAATGAGGTATGGGTCCGCTACACTGCGAAGGATGGTGTCCTTAGTTGGCCACTACATGGTAGTTTTGAACCCGAGATTCTTGACAATTTAGAAGCGAAACTGTTTAAGAAGAAAGCCCGGCCGGCAATGTTTGATTCTTTCCGTTACTGGCGAAAAGAATCTAAACAGAGAGAAATGAAAAGGTTGAAGAAAGAACAGAAAGAGCAAGAAGAGTTAACTCTAGAGCAAGCAACTAAACAGTTGCAAGATAATGAGTGCGAGAAGGCTATTGAGGTGGCCATTAGAGAGCGTAATTTAGCGATTGACAAGTGCTATCCTGCCTTGCCATCGAAAACAGCTAAGATACTAGAGGACCCCGAAAACGATCCTCTGTTGTCTTATTTGTTACGGTCACCTCCACCGTATGCGCAAGGTGCTACGGCTCCGCCTGTACCGAATGTTCAATTGCCGGTTGCTGGACAACCTGGTGTTCCTGTTCCTCAGAATCAAGCTCCTGTACCTCCTGTGATTAATGTGAATGTTCCTACGGCTCCTCCTCTTCCTGGATTGCCGACTTCTATACCTGTATCTATCTCGCTTACACCTAATGTTCCGCAAACTATTTTCCTCGATACTCCTACTGCTCCGCTATCTGTTCCTACCTCTACTGCGTTCTCTACATCTGCAAGTGTGTTAACTCCACTTTCTGTACGTCGAAAAATCACTGATTCTGTTGCTAGTATACTGTCTCCTTTATATAAATCTTTAATTAAGACTCCTACTCCTGATTCAGTTCAGAGACGTAGTCAGCTACCAAGTACTGAAGAACGGGGAATTTTAGATTCCACGGCTCTCAGATGGGTTACGAAAGTTAGAAGATATAGTACGAGAGATGTACTAGATACGTTTATGCAGTGGAAGGAACCAACGCAACGGTACGTCTTTGATGAGATGTGCTCGTTGTTACGTGAGGAAATAGAGGAAGATGATGTTGAATCAGACTTGGAAGACTTAATTAAGGTGCAAAAAGAGTTTGCTGCTGGTATGATAGTGGGGGACAATATCGAAGAAGCGATGGAACTTATTTTAAGTTTTAGGAATGATCCATCTCTTCGTTCGCCGAGAGATTTAGAGAAAAGCAAAATGAAGCTAAGTCGCCAATATCCTATGAGGGAGGTTCCTCCAATCTGGCGCGAAGCAATACAACGTGATGATAATGCGGGTATTGCAGCTGCTCCAGCACAGTTCCAACGAGTGTGGATACACATTCCATGGAAGCGAGCTGAAGTGCTAGCGGTGAAACAGGCCTTGCCAGATCCGCGTAAGAATCCTGCTGGGTATTACAAGGAATTGACACAGACAGTTGAGGCTTGTATAATGAACTTAGCAGACATCGACATGCTATTTGGCAATGTAGTTCCACAACCAGTGTGGGCTAAAATTCGTAGGGAGGATCATCAAGTAGCCTTAGGTGGTGATTGGGCAGCTATCACTGCAGCGGATGGTCAGCAAGTAGGTGGTGCAAAACCCGAACCCCTAATTGCTAATCTTCCAGGTAGAATAATTGACTTAATGAAGACTCTGATGCCTGCGTTGCGTGTCAATTGGGATAAATTATCCGCATGCAAGCAGAAGAAAGACGAAAGTGTCTCCGACTTCTTCACGAGGTTCGAAGAGACTTTTGTAGATCATAGTGGTCAAGATATGAGCACTGAAGGAGGACAGAGATTGTTTGTCGATAAATTTGTGCATAATTTGCTACCTGAGTTATGCAATAAATTGAAGGATTCAGAGAGTGCGTGGGCTGTTTCTACAACTGCGCAAATACTTGCGACTGCACAGTACTACGAAAACAGGGATAAAGAGGAAAAGGAGAAATCAGAAAAGAAAACGAAAGATTTAAAAACTAAGGTTCTTTTACAGCAGGCGTATCCGCCTCGCACGAATCAGACTAATATGCAACAGAATTCGTATCAAAGGACAGATTATAGTTCAACCAGGCCTCAATACCAGTGGAACCAGTGTGCGTACTGTAAGAAAGAGGGTCACTACAAGAATGAATGTCCGATCTTAGCGCAAAATAATGCAGCAGCAGCTCAGAGAGGTCGTGGTGGTTTTGTGCAGAATTCTAGAGGTCGAGGGCGAGGTGCTATACCTCCACAAACGAATGATCGTCCCTCCAATCATTTTGATGAACGAAATGGACAGTCAGCTCAACAGAATAGATCTCAGCAATACCTTGTTGAAGACTATTGTGAAGCAGATGAGGGATTTCAACAAAATGGGTACTAGGACAGCCATGGACAGAGAGAGGGAGTAGTATCAGTTCCAGTGGATCAGAGTGGGCCTTATGTCGCAGTAGCAACATCAGGTGTAGTCGAACCGTTTCTGTTGGATACTGGTGCCGCAAAAAGTTCTATCATTCATGCGAAACTCCCTGGCGCACCTTTGTCTGGCTCAACAAATGTTTCCGTAGGTTTTTCAGGCGCCCCTGTTTACAACCCGATATCTGGTCCTTTGTCTATTTCTGTTGGACCGTGTCAATTGAAAGCACCCTTGATTTTGACGACGGGTTGTAATGAAAACCTGCTTGGTTTAGATCTGTTAAAACGACTATATGCGACATTGTACTGTTCTCCGGAAGGGGTACAGCTTACATTGGGTAAAAGAATCACTTCTCCGATGTACTTGTCAATGGATGCACTCCCGCCAGAGCTACGTTCACTCCCAGATTCTCTTTGGGCGACTGGTCCTAATGATGTAGGCCTTTTAGAAATACCACCATATGTAGTTACTTTGAAAGCCAATGTAAAATTTCCAAGAATTCCTCAATATAAAATATCTAGTGAAGGAGAACGTGCACTGTTATTGATTGTGCAAGATTTAATTAAGAAAGGTGTGGTTGAAGAAACTCGAGGAAATGTTTGTAATAGTCCTGTATTGCCGATTCTGAAACGAACTAACCCTACAAAGCCTCCAGTGTACAGGTTTGTCATAGACCTTAGAGAAGTTAATAAGATTGTGATTCCACAGTTTCCTGTGGTTCCAGACATTACTGCCTTGTTAACATTGATTCCTGCTACAGCCACTTGGTTCTCAGTCATCGACTTGAAGAATGCCTTTTTCAGCATTCCGATAGCGGAAGAAAGCAGAGACATTTTTGGCTTCTGTCTAGGAGGTCGCAGTTTTAGATTTAAACGCGCTCCACAAGGCTACTGTGAAAGTCCATCTATTTATAGTCAAGCATTAAAAAGTCAGTTAGATTCTTTTGTCCTTCCTCCAGGATCTGCCCTAGTACAGTACGTAGATGATCTTCTAGTGGCTGCCGATGACAAGGAAACTTGCAAAGCAGCTACAGTATCGTTATTGCATCATTTGTCTGATTTGAATCACAAGGTGTCACCTTCCAAAATGCAATACTGCTGCCAAGAAGTGACCTACCTAGGTCATCTCTTGTCAAAGGAGGGAAGGAAGTTGACCCCAGAAAGAATAAAAGCAATTACGCAAATGAGTGTTCCACGCACACAGAGAGAAGTACGTGCCTTCCTAGGTATTACCTCTTACTGTAGGCAGTGGATCCCAAATTTTTCTCTTTTAGCGAAACCATTGGTAGCTTTGACTGGGAAAAATGTTCCGAGTCCGGTGCCATGGTCTGATGAATGTCAAGAGAGTTTCACTGAATTACGAAAAGCCTTGTGTTCAGCTCCTGTATTGGGTACACCCGATTACAATAAGCCATTCACGCTCTACGTTCACGAGAGAGAAGGTTGCGCGTTGAGTGTTCTGACACAGAAGTTTGGTGATAAACAACGCCCTTGTGCGTATTTCTCATCAACATTGGATCCGGTAGCTAGAGCGTTGCCTAGTTGTTTGAGGGCTACAGCGGCAGCTGCGGCTTCCATTCGACAATCTGCTGGTTTGGTGATGAACAACATGCTAGTGGTCATGGTTCCTCATGCAGTGGACACACTCATGAATCGAACGAAGACGCAACACCTTACTAGTGCGAGATTATCTGGTTACGAGTTGACATTACTAGCGAGTCATATTCAGATTAAAAGATGTAACATATTGAATCCAGCAACACTGTTGCCGGCTAATCAAGAGTCGAGTGATTCCGAGCCACATGATTGCTGTTTCAAAACGGAGGAAGAGACAAAAGGACGCATTGATTTGAGGGATACTCCATTATCAGATCCGGATGGTACGCTGTATGTGGACGGGTCATGTTTTAAATTGGAGAATGGTGATGTGACTGCTGCTTATGCAGTAACGACTTTGAAAACGATTGTGGAGACTGCAAGAGTGAGTCAGAATTCTGCCCAAGCTGCAGAATTAATAGCCCTAACGAGAGCATGTGTTTTAGCTGAGGGAAAGAGAGTAAATGTCTTCACAGATAGTCAGTACGCATTTGGCGTGGCCCATAGTTTTGGCCGTTTGTGGAGAGAAAGAGGTTTCATTACGTCCCATGGGACTAAGATTCAACATGGTCAGCTAGTTAACGACTTGTTGGAATCACTAACCTTGCCGACTGAAGTTGCGATTGTAAAGTGCAGTGCTCATAAAGCAATCACGGATGATGTTGGTCGTGGGAATGCTTTTGCTGATGAAATTGCTAAACAGACAGCTAGAGACATGATGAGTAGAATGTATGTTGCTACGTCTGCAAGATGGATTGCTGAGTCTGGAATGTGTGAGGATACAATGGAAAGCGTGAGAGAGATTCAGAAAGAAGCAACTGAGGAAGAGAAACGTGTATGGAAAGAAAGTACGGGCAAGTTGGATTCAAATGGGTGTTGGATTGATTTGACAGAACAGCAACGTTGGATGTTGCCCGATGCGTATGTGCTTGCAGTGGTGACAATGGCACATGGAGTAGCGCATATAAGTTCCAAAGGAATCTGTAAGACGTTGGCTCCGGTCTGGAAGAATGATGGGATCAGTAAGTGTGCAGAAAGAGTGGTGAAAAATTGTATGGTATGCCTGATGCATAATCCTGGCAAGGGAACTCCAACTCCAGCTGGTCATTTCGCTCCTCCTTCCTGCCCCTTTGAAGTGATTCAGTTAGACTTCATTCACATGGATCGCTGTAATAACTTAAAGTATGTCCTGGTGGTAGTTTGTGCTTTTTCCAGGTGGATAGAAGCATATCCACTAAAGGACAATACTGCCCTATCAACTGCCAAAATCCTTCTCAAAGAATATTTCCCTAGGTATGGCATGCCACGGATTGTATGGTCAGATAATGGAAGTGAGTTTATAGGGAAAGTTATGCAGAGTGTGTGTGCAGGCCTAGGGCTGAAACAAAAATTTCACAGTGCAAACCATCCCCAGTCTGCTGGTTTAGTGGAGGGTTATAATGGCACCCTCAAGCTGAAGATAGCTAAAATACAGGCATCCACAGGTTTGGCTTGGCCAGACGCACTTCCTTTGGCTTTGTTATCAACAAGAGCAACTGTACATTCTAGAGTGGGGCTTAGCCCTTATGAAATAATATTTGGCCGCCCAGCAAATATCTGGGGTGTGCCAAGGCCTAAGGAATTTAACTCACTAGAATACCCTATGTTGATAGACTACCTTTACGACTTGACTGCTAAATTGAGTCTTATTCATCAACAGGTTTTCGATGCTTTGCCAAAACCTCCGGAGAGTCCAGGGCATCAGCTGAAACCGGGAGATCTGGTTGTCATCAAGAACTTCGCGAGGACGAAGAACCTTCAACCGAGATTTGTGGGGCCTTTCCAGATCTTACTGGCAACGAGGACAGCAGTTCGTGTAGCTGGCCGCAAACACTGGGTACACGCCTCTCATGTAAAGCGTGTACCCCTGCCGCTCCCTTACGACGACTGGGTGAAGAAGGGAATTGGTGCCTCCGAAACTGAAAGCACACCGAAATTTATCCCTTTCAGCGATGCCAAATTGATTACTGATACTCCAAGTTCGGACTCTCCTCCTGAAAAGACTCCTTTGAACACTGAACATTTGTCTCCAGCATCAAAAGAAACTTTGTCACCTGCGAACTTAAACACTGCAACAGCTGCTAGTGATATACTATTTTCCGACCAGACAGTACCTGCAAAGCAGAGATACAACTTGAGAAAACGTAACATGGACAAATAAAGCAGGCAACTGCATATTGTGATTTTGATATATTGAACTTTTGCCTTCAGCCAGGAAGTTTGCTATTGTTTATTGTTTTTAATTGCCTTGCCGTCTGGGTAGCCGTAGGGTCGTGGCTGTGTGCCTAGTTTGAATCTGCAGGGGTCTGACACAAGGTCGATCTTTCTGTTAGTTCTGGGAACTCCCAGGGCTGATAGAGGCATTTTCATCTACGTACACATCATCAGTGGTCGCGAGCGGATTGTAGAAGATGGAGCTTCCTGCGCTGCAACGAGAAAATGTGATTTATGTTCGCAGAAACAGACTATACAGAATTCTTCGTAGCAAATGCTTTTTTATGCAATGTACCGTTACATTTTTGATTATCTTAGCAACATTGGTGGGTGGAATCGTCTTTAGTATAAATCTGATTTTTGTGCCAGTTACTACAGTACCTCCCCTTGATCCTGCTACTTCTACTGTTTCTTCTATACACTCTTTCCATCCGTTTCCTGAACATGAGCAAGCCCGACGTTCAGAATTCATTAACAACACTTTTGTACAGCTCTTGCACCAACACCAACTAGTAGTTAACACTACAGACTGCTGGGTGTGTGGCTTGATACCCCACACTATGGATAAAGGTATTCCCTATCTGGTTTTGCCTTTCAGCTACAATGGATCATTTCAGGCCCTTCAAACCATCTTTGCTTATGCCCTTGAGACCTATCCTCCACGTCCACCACGTTCCACTAAATATAACTCTGCCAACAAAGCTTTAGTCCAGGGAATTATTGACATGATCAAGGATGTCAATAATACTCCATCATACCCTAGAGACGAACTGCGAGTGTATTTAAGTTGGAATACTTCAGAGTATCGCCTTAGTTTAGGAGAAAGCAAGCGTAAAAGCTCAACTCCAATCTGGGTCGTACCTCACCGAGGTCAGGTCTGCTTGCAAGGTAATGGGAGAAATCCGAGAGCTCAGCTAGGGAGGAGTGAGTGCGTAGAGACTTACGTATTTCCGTCTAACTCTTCCCCTGCTTTTCTTACTGCTAGGGGTACCTACTTCATCTGTCGAGACAGAGCATATACATGGTTGCCTGCCGACTTTGCAGGTTCATGTTACATTGCTCGATTGTTGCCTCCAACATACACTGCTTCATCTGATTACCACAGAACCAGAGTAGCGAGAGGTGTCTTCAGCAAGGAAGATACTGCTGGTCAGGAAGCTGGAGACTTCTTCAAAGGCTTCCTTCCGTTCTGGGGGCCTATGGCCAATAGTAGAAACATACGTCAGCTAACACGGGTAGTTGAATCTACTATTACCGAAACTGCTGGTGCCCTTAGCAATTTGACAGCTGAGCTTCAGGCGGATAGACTCATGACGTTGCAAAACCGTATGGTTTTAGACGTTATCCTTGCAGACCGAGGTGGGGTATGCAGAATGATCCAATCGAGCTGCTGTGTCTTTATTCCTAATAATGCTCCAACAGTCTATGAGGCGATCTCTAAGCTACACAAGATTTCCGACTCTATACACGTAGACAAGGGAAACTGGTCCTTTATGGAGTGGTTTTGGACTCTGATCTCAGCGTGGGGATGGAAGGTTCTTATGGTCATTGGTGTCATCCTAGTATTCCTATTCTCATGTTGCCTGATTATCCAGTGTGGTCCTGCTCTGTGTAGTCTTTGTGCTACAACCTGTTTTAGGAAACCTCCTGCGTTTGGAGAAAAGGCACGAGAAAGGATGATGATACAACAGCATGTCACTGACCTAATGAGCATAGAATTAGATTCTGACATAGACTGATTAATTGCCTATGTAAGGGCAAAAGGAGGGTCTGAGGTTCCGTGACGATTTGAACCCGTGTTTTCAATATTGTCGGAAATACATAATATTAGTATCAGCGAACCGCAAATGATCCATTTAGTATATCCTGGTGTTTTCGCTATGCTACGAGCAAGAGCACTCCTGTTATGAACACATTTCCGATCTACCCATGGCATCCATCTTAGATCATGGCAGCCATTTTGTGTTTCTTGCCCTCACATATGCAATAACCTCTGATCACTTCATTTCGATTAAGGACACGTAGCCTTAGCCGGAGATTCACCTCTTTAGTGACACGTGCACCTTAAACCAGATCACGCTGTAGCTGCATGACTCAACAAAGGCTGCCTCCTCTGCCCGAGGCCAGCCCACCTGAACTGGTTCTCGTGTCCATTGTCCTGATCATGATTAGGCGGCCGAAGCCGGTAGCCTTGCCCATTTACGACCCACAAACATCTCCTATCCCACTTTGCCATCTTCCACACCTGGCTCCGTTCCTTTCTTTCTGAATCTTTATTAGGGGGAGGTAACGAACTTTACGATGAGGCGGTCCGGCTCTTGAATGCAATATTGACAAGGGATTGTGATGAACTAGTGGGAACCCCTCTTTGTGATGTTTGGCATCAGATATTATCGACAGTTCCTGTGTAACGCCAAATATTTATTGTTTAAGACACAAAGGTTTAGGAATGTACTAACATGTGAAATATTTGCCTGAAGCACAATTTTTAGTATATAAGGAGCAACCCTCAATGTACAAATCGAACAGGCTCCTAGTCTCTGCCCGTGTGTAGATTCTGTGACTTCTGTGTCCCTGCAGTAATAAACCTTTGGTCTTTGACGCCACCATCGAGAAGCCCGTGTTTCTGTTCATTTGCGCACCAAGGCAGGTGGAACTCCGGGGTCTTTGGGTGTTGTTCCCTGACACCTCTGGACGGAACCAAAAAGTCCAGAACTCCAGTTGGTTTATTAATGTGTCACTGTTTTAAAATTCCAGGTCTGGCACCTGCTTCCTTATCAGTAATTTGCTTTCTGTTGCAGTGCAATTTTTATTTCCAGGACCTTTGTGGCCTACTTGTAGCTATTCTATGAGCCTGCTGTGAGGGTCAGAGCAGGGTCATACAATTGTTGCAACTAGCAACTGAACTCTGGAGGGGCCCCAGTCAGGAAGCACTACAGGGAATGGTTACTAATGATGAGTTTGAACTCTTGCACCTGCTGATGAGTGCTTTCAGTTTTGCAAAACTCGTTTTTCTGCAATTTCGCGGGATTCGCGGGCCGCGAACTTGCGCGAGATCGGATTCGGAAGCCGCAAATTCGTGCAAATATGCGATTTGGTTTTTTTGCGGCATGTTAGTTTGCAAGGTTTTGTGCGTTTTAGCGAGCCGCTTGTAGCGCAAGGCGCGAAGTTACCCACGCGGTCGTTCAAGGGAGCGGCCATCTTGTTTGCATGACGTATTTCCGTTTCCGGGCGCGAAGTGTAATCTCGCAAAGTGTGCGGCTCGCCAGTACAATTTTGCGGGTGTTCGCGAGGAAAATCTCCCGCGAACTTACCCGCGCGGTCGTGAACGGGCGCGCCCATCTTGTTTCTCATTCTTTGCTATGGTTCTGGGCATGCTTTTGGTATCGTCTCTGTATCTCTGCCATCCTTTGCTTGTTTGAAGTTTTTTTGATCTATTTGACTTATTATCTATCTCTCTACTTTTTCTTGCTCTATATTTTTGTGTTTTCTGCTACTTTTGGTTAATTTTAAACTACTTTTTTCAACTCTTTACTTTTCTTCTCTTCCCTATTCTATTTTCTTTATTATTTAGCTTCCTTTCTGCCCAGACCATGGTGAAGGGAGCCGGGAAGCATCCCGAGAAGGGGAAGGGTCCTGCACCCCGTGCCCGGCTCCCGTGCGGGCGTTTGAGGGGGGAGCAGGTCGTACCCCGGGAGATCTTTAGCCCGGAGGAGGTGGGCGCACTCATTTTTTATGCTCAGCGCCGCCTCCCCAGGACCATCATGGCAGGCGGCAGGATCGGTGTCGGGTACGGGATCCGGGAGCGCCGGAAGCGGTGGGAGAAGGTGTGCCGGGCCATGTACCACCACTCTCGGGTCCGGCGCACCTACAACCAGGCCACCCACCGCTGGATGGATGCCCTGGACCATGAACGAGATCAGCTCGACCTGCTTGGCCTTGAGATCCCCGGGCTTGGTGAGTAGTAGTAGCTATTTCTTTACTACTCTGTTTTCTCCTGCTCTGTGTGTTATTATATAGCAAATTTTTGTTTTTTACCAAGAGCAATAATGCTGCTCATTACATTGTAGGTAAATTATATTTCAAAATCTTCTGTGCATTTCAGGTGCACTGCTCTCCTTCTCAGTAGTGTTGCTACTATGCTTATTTGTTTTCGATTTTGTGTTCATTTCATTGGCCTGTGAAATTATGTATGAGTGTAGTTTAAAGAACTGCGTAATGCTAGACACTAAGGCTCAGATTTTTAATTACAGGCGGATCCCTGCAAAGTAGTAGGGATGCGCCAGTAATTGTGCGCCATGCCACCATCACCCATGGTGCGCGGTATTTACAATGTGGCGCACCATGGGCCCAAAACGTCACCAAAGCGTTACGCATCTGTGGCGTAAAGGCGCCGCATTGCTGGAGTTGCGTCGCAATGATGGCGCAGCTCCATCAATGCTCTGGGGTGCCCTATCTCCCCAATGCTGCGTCAAGCCGTACGTCTGCTTCAAGCAGGTGCAGGGTTTGAGTCACGCATCATTGTCGTTAAAGTGAGTGATTGAAATCTTGTAGATTTCCCTCAGCCACTTTTAGGATGCGTTCCTGCGCAGGAACGCCCTCCCTTGCGCCGGAAGGCCCCCTGATGGCGCAGGGCTTTACAACGTGATGCATCTCCCATATGCATCACGTTGTTAATATACGCCGCACCATTGCGCCTCTTTTGTTCTGCCGCTGCGTCACAAAAGTCACGCAACAATGAAGCAAAAGAGCCGTAAGGGGCTTCTAAATCAGCCCCTACAGACTCAAGTCCAGTCCTTCCTTTGTACACATGGCGATAAGAAGAAATAGTGGTGGTGGATTGATAGTTTGAGTATTTTAATGACTGGTTAATGTAGTAGGAAACTTTAGTGTTGTCGCTGATCTGCAATCACGATGGACTTTGTCTGTCACTTCGCGTGCTGCGGACTGCTGCCTGCCAATCCTAGGCAAACCTTTTTAGTAGTTTGTTTAGTGAGTTACATAAGAAGTTTCCAATTCGACGGTCCGCAAATCAAGCAATACTAATAACGTAGTAGACCACATGAGATCGGTCAATAATATATCCCGTGGAATAGTTGTCTATTTGCTATTTCGCCAAAATATTTTGTTATTGTTCTTTTGAAATGTTTGATTTGGTTGACAAATATCATCCATGTTTTCTGGTCTTTCTTTCTTTCATGTTGTACATCAGCTCCCCCCAGGGGCAAGAGGAGGACACAGGAGGAGGAGGAGGGTGCTGTTCAGGATGCAGGCCAGGATCAGCAGGCGAGGGCTCCTTTGCTGGCCCCAGTAAGTTTCAATTTTAATATAGAGTACTTATTTTTTCCTAGCGTTCCTCATTCGATTTTTTCTAAATCGTCTTTGATCTTCTTGTAGACTGGATCTAAATTCTTATCCTGCCTCGACTATGACTCCCTGTGGTATTACTAGATTATTCTTATTAGTCTGTCTGTGTAGCTAACTAAGATTGCACATTTGGCAATTCCATTGGACTCCCATTCTAGTCAGCAATAGCTCTATGCACTGAGTGCAGTCCTCTGGGATTGTCCATAATGTCTTTTCAAGTCTTCTAAATGTTTATGCTTTGACAATTGCCAACAATAAAAAGGTGAATGACCACCAAGAAAGAATAAGATACTACTTTACTTTTGGTTTGGATAGTAGGACAATCCATTCTACTACTTTTGCAGGGACAAATCTGCAAAAACAGAACTATGGACATTAAATAATGCATTGCTTAGCTTATCAATTATAATAGGTGCTGTTAGACTTTCCACATACCTCAGTGATAACAGACTTTGTAGTTGAACCACCAATCTCCTTACTGACTAGATAGTGTGGCAGAGTCATTTAGCTCCCAAAGTCAGCGATGATTGATCCCCAATGATGTCAGAGGCACTGACTCATGCTTGCAAAAATTCCAAAACCTTTAGCTCATCCACTCTAGTCTGGAGGACCAAAAACCACACAGTCTATTTAAGTTTAAAAGCTTTAATAAAAGTAAACACATTTATTAAAATCAAGTTTGTCATAAAAGTAAACGTTTAACTGAAAATGGAAAAGTGCTTAGTGCTGACGATTAATTGGACACATTTCTTGTGGTCGAGCCGAGCTCTCACCTTGGTTGAACTTGATCCTGCTTGTGTTCTTAGAAGTCAAGCTTCTGTCTGTTAGGAGAAAAAGTGGTGCGTGTTAAAAATAAAAAGCAAGCATTCATCAGTTGTGCCAAAAAGTGCAGTAAGACAACAGCCTTCCCTGGAAAAAGGGACATTTTTACTTTAGAGTAGACAGTCACAAATGATTACATTGTATTCTGTTTTTTTTCACATTTCTTTCTTCCTCCTAGACCAAATATTATATAGTAGTGAGTGGTGTATTCTAACATTATTAAATGTACTTTGTAGGTGGAACATCTGGAGGCGGGGCCAGCGCAGAGGTGGTGGCATTGGACGAGGGGAACAACTCTGGGGAGGAGGCAGTGCAAGTGCCGGACAATCCTGTGAGGGCTCACACGGTGGTGGCGGGCAGAGGTAAGCTATATATTCCTTACTTATTGAGATTGAAGACTGCAGAGTATGCTTTCTGCACGGGTGTATTATAAATCATCCAGGTAGTAGCCTCCTCTAAATGTACTTCGACTTAGCTGTGAAGTTTTTGGCGAGAAGAATCCCAATCAGATCTGAGATGAACTTGATGGATGGGATGAACGAAAAGCGAAAGAAGGGTGTAAGTAAGTGTGGAAAGACGAGAAATGTAATGATGACTGGCAAAGAAGAATGATATGTGTTTGCTTGGTCCCCGAGGTGGCTGGGAAGGAAAGAATATGGTATGGTGCATGGCTGGGTGAATGATGAAGCAAGGATGGGTGGAAGGAGAACAGCCTGTTTATAGTATATGCACACAACAGAAACTGTATGTGTGCATTTACTTTGAATGGATGGATGCCTGGATCATTCATGGTACTATCTGACTCTTAGATAGCATATGTGTATCTAGAGAGAGTAGACGGTCACTGGATGAACTAAGTGTTACTTTGAAGAGCATGTAACACCGCACCCGCACGTCCGTTCCAGTGTAGGAAAGGCAAGGAATTTTGTCCAAATACTACCATGAATAGTAGCAGTAGTTTGTATTGCAACTGCAAGCACAGCATATATCCGGTTATTACGGTGGACACTCCCTACCTCTCTTAATAACTTTAGTTTAGTAGTAGTACGTCATTCATGTGTGGGTGTATCACTGTTCACTCAATAATAAGCAAAGCACCTAAAGTCATCCCATATGTCATCAAATACATCCCATGTGAAGTGATAGATAATCAGATTATTTAGATTCTTCATTTTCCTTTTCTAATACTCATTTGCACTACAGGGTGAAAGCTATATTAATTAAGCAGTAGCCCTTTTAACAGAGTATTCTCAGTGCCACCCGTAATAGAAAAGTAAGAGCTTCACCACCTGCATGTACTGGACCGGTACAGTAACGCAAGTCTGTCTCACTCATCATGGTGTGCGTCTGTTTTTCTCGGGTGCAAGTTCACTGCGCTGGCATTATGCCGGCTTGCATAAGATAACATACCAATTTTCCTAAACAAGAGAGAAGAAGAAGAATAAGACTGGTGTACTGTCATAGTCAACTGTAATGGAAGTCCATAGTGCTCGTAGAATTTGTTCCTTAAACTCCCACTAATGTTAGAGCAAGGATGAAGAAGTCGGAGGTTACATAGATACTGTCCTCAATAGTTATGTACTGTGCTTTCAATTTGCTACTTGTACTGTGACACAACTTTCTGCTCAATCATTTTGTGTTAATCTTAAGGAGCTTTGGTTACAGACTATGTCTTTCTTTCTTCATATAGGTGCTCCTTTCAAATCAAACAGACCATCAAGGAGGAAGGAGCTGGCTCGAATGGCCCAGCAACGGAGACTGGATGCCACTGTCGCCGAATATCGGCGGCTGGTGGCCCTGGAGGAGGAGGAGACGCAGTCTACCGGTACAACAACAACAACATCCACTGGGACAGCTGCATCCTCCTCCGTGCCCCCACGGGCTGGCAGCCGGCGCAGTGCTCCAGCGGTACGGAGCCGGGCTACCAAAGCCAACCGCCACCGCCGAGCAGCAAAGACAGCAGCTGCCCCCCACAGGATTTACAAGGCACGCCGGCGCCGCTTATGCCTCAGAGTGTCCTACCTGGAGCAGGAGGTCCTAAGCTATAAGAACTTGGTGGAGGGCCTCTGCTTTGACCATGCCACCCTCTGCAAGGAGCATGATGCCCTGGCCGCTAAAGTCAACAGCACCCTGCCGTAGTGTCCCTTGCCCCTTTTTTAGAGACTTTTGGGGGGTGGGAATTGGGAGTTGGTCTTTTTTGGGACTTTTGAAGGACAATCGTTGGGGTTAGGGAGGGTCTTGTGGGAGATTATTTTGTTAGGGCTATAAAAATATACTTTTTGAAACTTTATCTGACCATACCTGTTTTTTACTGCTTTTGAGTCTGGTGGGTGGGGGTTTAACAGTAAGTTTGTTTTCCTGAATAGTCCTAGGACTTTAGTAGTACTACCGTCAATCTCTCGTCTCTCCTAATACTCCATTATACTACCTCCAACCAAACGCTTATCTTACCTGTAATTTGTGTTTGAAAGTAGGGCTAGGCCCAGGGCTGGCTCCACGGGAAATGGCGATTAAGGTTGGCAATCCAGGGCGGATGAAATTTCCTCCTCATTGCAGTGGTACTAGTGGTGTGACACAGTGGCAGTTGCATGCCTATGGAAAAAAAGAAAATGAAACCTGGTTTGTCCTTACTGTAGCATTAAAACGGTACGATAGAGAATATAGCAGGTGACAGTACACTAGAACAGTGCCACAATGTTGCCTAACAAATGGTAAAGTATTGATAGTATAACTTGTACTTGTGTTGGATTTCTTTGACATTGGCTACTACTACAAGAAATAGTACTGAAGCTGAGTAAGTCTAGAATATATCCTCGGATTCCTTCACCAGCCTGTTGCTATGACCTTATCCTCCCCAGCAAGTGTGTGGAATTATTGATGTCATTTATTCACACATCAAGCAAAACCACACAGCCCGGGGGAAGAGGGTTAGGGTTTGTAAAATGGATGGGAATGGGGGTTTCTTTTTGGGTAGGTTTTGTTAAGAGAAAAAAAAAAGCACAGCATGGACAAACAATAATTGAACATAAAGACATTTTTGGGTACAAAGCTAACCATAAATCTTTTACGTGACATAAGGAAGTGCATGCACTACTGAATGCATTGTTACTGAAAAGTAAGTAGTACTTTCGACAACCGCGAAAGACAGAATGCGACAGTACAGGGCTACATTAAATTAGGTTTAAGAAATAGCCGAAGTAAAACCTATAGAATGGCTGTAGGGATCAATTTAGAAGCAGAGAGAGATCCAAGAAATGCAGTCACACTCATAGAAGAAAACAATGGATACTGTATCTGTATGTTGTTGTAGTTGTCCTGTTGAATTTGGTAAGTAAGTTGCATGCAGCAAACAATTCCTCTTATTAGCGGCACTCCTCCATTCCAGCTGACGCTTCGTCCATCAATGTTGGTGACCAGAAGACACCCTGTCCACTGCCTGCCTGGCGGATGCTGAATTGCGGCTCGCTAATGTGAAGCCTGACTCCATCCTTTTTTCCCCATTGCACAGACTGAAACCCGGCCTGTAATTATTGAACAAAAAACAGGAAGTGATATAATATTACAACACCACTGATAAATAAATATAAGGTATGTACGCTGTGTAGTGCAAAAAGTCACACTTTGATTTTCCTAATAGACAGTACAATATTTTTGAAAGTGCGTACTCTGTCTGAGTCACCTTTTGAAGGATAAATAAGTATGGGCAAATTAATTTAGCGGATCTTTCCCCTCAAGCTAGGTGTACTGTAAACTGTGTTTTAGAACAAAATTAGACCTTCCCAGCAGTGCTCCCACCTAGACCCTTACTAAAGCCAGTCGCAAAAATGTAGAAGACCCCCAATCAGATCTCGAAAAACGAGGCCTAGCAGAAAACTGGTGACAAAACGTACTTTGAAAGTAAAAGTAGGCCCAAATACCCCCTTACCCACCGTGGATTGTATTCAAACCACTTGCAAGCAAGCAAAAGTATCCATAGCCAGCATCGCTCCAAGACTCGAAAAACCCCCCCACCCAAACACATGCAATAGAAATACTGCTAACCCTAACGAGCCCTAAGTTAAGAATAGAGGCAAAGGCTTTCTTTAACTATGCCAAATCCCCCCTTTCCCACCATAGATTTTCTTTAAATGACTTGCAACCAAAATTACACATTCTCACGAGTGCTCTAAGACCCCAGAACTCAGTTGCAAAAATCTACAACACCCCGAAACACATGCAATCCTGCTGCTAGCGCTAACCCTAACGAACCCTACGTTACAAAAAGTGCCAAAAGGCTTTTCCTTATGGATTTTGTCCTAACCACTTCTATCCGGTATTAGACCTTCCCAGGAATGCCCCAAGACCCGCCAAAAAGCACAACACCCCCAAACAGCCTAAAAGGAAAATCTCATACTTACAATATTTCTCGGCCTTCTGTCCAAACGCGCTGTGCAGCTAGGCCATAACTCCCGTTTTCCACCACGGATTTCCTGAAAAACAAATGCAATCAAGATTAGACTGTCCCAGCAGTGCTCCCAGACCCCAAAACTCACCCACAAACACCCGGAACCCCCCCAAAGAGCACCTCAAAGGCAAGCAAGTCAGCAAAAACACAAAAAGATTTCCGCCTTCGATTTGGTCCAAACCACTTTTATCCGGTATTAGAGCTTCCCAGCAATGGCCCCAGAGCCGTCAACCCAGGAGAAAACTAGTAGAAGACCCCCAAACAGCCAAAAAGCAAAAGTACAAAAATGGGGACTTAGTCATTTTCTTGCCAATTTCCCAAATCACTCCGCGCATGCGCTCTGCAGCTAGGCCCTAACTCCCCTCTGCCACCATGGATTTGCTTCAAACCTCTTGAAAACTAAAGTATCCATAGCCAGCAGTGCTCCCAGACCCCGAAACCCACCCACAAACACCAGGAAGCCCCCCAAACAGGCCCCCGAAAACGCTACATTGAGCAAAATGTCAGAAATAGCAACAAAGAAAAATCAGCGTGGATTTTGTCCCAACCACTTCTATCCGGTATTAGACCTTCCCAGGAATGCCCCAAGACCCGCCAACCCACCCGCCAAAAAGCACAACACCCCCAAACAGCCAAAAAGGAAAATCTCATATTTACAATATTTCTCGGCCTTCGGTCCGAACGCGCTGTGCAGCTAGGCCATAACTCCCGTTTTCCACCACGGATTTCCTGAAAAGCAAATGCAATCAAGATTAGACTGTCCCAGCAGTGCTCCCAGACCCCAAAACTCACCCACAAACACCCGGAACCCCCCCAAACAGCACCTTAAAGGCAAGCAAGTCAGCAAAAACACAAACAAAATTCCGCCTCCGATTTGGTCCAAACCACTTTTATCCGGTATTAGAGCTTCCCAGCAATGGCCCTAGAGCCGTCAACTCACCCGAAAAGAAGTAGAACACCCCCACAAGTGCTGAGTCTTTCTTCATTGGGCGTAATCCAGCCCTCTGCTTTGATGGAAATAGGAGTCTGGAGGAGGTGGATAGAGGAGCATGTTCTTCTGAACTTCTGAACCTGAGGAATACAGACTGCGGCACCTTCAAATCAATAAGCAAACAAGTGAAGACAGTTCTGCTGATGGGCTTGTTTTTGTGATTAGGTGATTAAAGTTTGAATTATATTAACTGTGCACAACAAAGAAAGACAGACACACAGGAATAAAAGTGAATGAGGACGAAAAAGAAAGTTATTGATTCATTGTCTCATTTTCAGGGCTCGGTGTCAGGGTCCAGGAATAAGAATAAGGCTTCCTCATCATACTCTGCGAATTCAGGCAGGGTGAGCTCAGTGTCACCTAACAGAGAAGAAATTCCCTCATCTATGTTGCTGTCCACCTCGTCTTCATCCGGCGTGCTTTCTCATACTTTGTAATCTGGTGGTATGAGGTGCTGATTCATCTTGATCATTGTTAACCTCTCCACATTTTTGGGCGAGAGTCGGCTCCGTTTGGGAGTTACAATGCCACCAGCAGCACTGAAAACACGTTCAGAAGACACGCTTGCAAGTGGGCAAGACAAGTAGTTTAAAGCCAGGTTGGAGAGCTGTGGCCACAATTCTTTTTTCCCATGCCAATGCGCCAATGGGTCAGCATCAACATAGACCTCTGTTGAGTCATTCAGATAGTCCTGCACCATCGACTTAAGGTCCTCCTCCAAGGTTCCTCCACTTTGCTTAGCTTTTGCTGTGACCTTTTAAGAACCATACCCAAGCCAAGTTAGCCAATCCTCTTCAGCATCCAATGTTACTGTTGTGTCTGGTGCAGATGATCCAGTTGCTGGTGTCTTTAACGGCTGAAAGGTCACTTGTGCCACAGCCACAGGTGCAGAAGTGGATTGTTTTGACAGGGGATGGCCTGCTGATGCTGATGCTGATGCACTGCCTTTTCCTTCAATGAGCTGCCGTTCTCTTTCAAACCTCTTGGCTGACAAGGCTAGCCAACGTTTGTACTTTGTAACATCTTCATCAGCAAAAGGAAAGAATGCTCGGCCTGCCAGCGCCTTTTTGTAGCGTGGATCCAGATTAGTAGCACAAATGTAATGCTGTTCTGAGTGGATCTTTTTAGGACGTTCATAACCTTGTAGGCGCTCTAATAATTTCTCCGCCAAAACAAAAGGGTCTTATTTTTTTCATTTTTTTGAAACACAGAAGACACCGCCTTCAGTTGGTGCTCCAGCATGTACAACAATGGGATAGCTTTTCCCAAATTACAGTCCTCCTTGCTGACTGCACGTGTGAAGACCTCAAAAGGACGAAGCATGTCTGTCAGGCTTTTAACTATTTCCCATTGCGCCGCATCCATCCTCAGGTCCTTGTGAGCTGTACCCTGTTTTAAGAAATAGTGATCGAGTACCGTATACTGCTCATACAGACGCTCAAGCATGTAGAATATTGAGTTCCAACGTGTTGCCACCTCCTGGATGAGTGCTTTCACTGGCATTCAAGTTCATGTAGCAGGCTCCTCAGATGCTTCCGGGCCTTAAAAGAATGGCTGAAATGGTTGCACATTTTTTGGCAGGTCTCCACTACCTCGTACGCTTGACTGTCTTTATCACTCAAGAATTTTTTAACAACCAGGTTTATACAGTGCGCCAAACACGGCACTCTGAAATAGTGACCCTGCTCCATGGCCTTAACTACATTGGCGCCATTATCTGTGGAAACATAACCAACCTGGCGTTTTTTGGGGGACAGCCAGTGAAGGACCTTTGTGTTAAACTCATCCAAATGTTTTGTGCTGTGTGACGTTTCTCCAAGCCAAACATGGCTAGTGTTGCATGTTTCCGAGCAGCTTTAAAAACTTGGTCCGGGTCAACACCTGCGTTTAGCTTTGCTTTAACCCCTGAAAAAGAGACCCAGTGTGCAGTGATGCACATGTAATCAGCGCCTGGGCCACTGGTCCACATGTCTGTTGTCAGATGTATAGTGTGAACAGCACTCTTCTGCAAAGCTGCCCCAATCACCTCCAGCACATCTTCATTTAGTGCTGGAACCACAACTCTGGCAAAATAGAACCGGCTAGGAACCTTCCATTTAGGGCAGAGCGCTGCCACTAATTCTAGAAAACCAACCCCTTTACAAAGGAAAAAGGGAGAAGGTCCAGAGCTAGCATTTTAGCCAGCTTAGTGTTATACAGATGCGTCAGTGGGTGGTTGCGTTCATATTGCGCTTCTGTAAACAACATCTTTTTAATGTTGCCCTGGACCAAGCATTTACGGGATGATGATGATGCTTTCTTCGACCCAGTTACGCTCGCTGATGAACTTTTTCGCATTGGTGTCTCACTCTCTCCCACACTCTTAGTGTGGCTCACATGGGGTGTGCTGCTGACAGGGGTACTGGGTGTAAGTGAAGTGTTTGACACGTCTTCTTCCTCCTCGTCATCATCAGATGAAACATCAACGTTTTCATTACTTGCAATTCGGGCTTCCTTGATCGCCTGTAGGTGCGCAAACCATTTGACAGCGTGCTTTCTTTCAAGATTGCTATGTAAAAGCAACTTTTGTTTTCACGCGATAATGTGAAATGCTGAGCCTGTTACACAATTTGCTTTCACATATATGTTACTATTCTCCTTCGAGCACTAACACCGTAGAAAATACCACCAATAGCGGTGATATTTTTTACACCGACAACGGGCGATTTCTATCGCTTAGAGCCCTTACAATTATAAAGTTTTATTTCCTAAGTCTCTGATCTCCAACTGTGCAACGTAGCTCCCCTGTGTGTCGTAATAAGGTCCATAAACAAAAACTACAGGGCCAGCATTATAAACATGCACAGAACCACAAAACGACAAGAGCCACCATGTTGATATATATCCTTAATATAATAAACCTCTGAGAATAAATACATATTTCCGTGGCACCCCATAACACAAATGTGGCGTCCTCTGACTTTGCTCCATTACCAAACACCGTAACTCCCCGCCCCCCTCACTTTTCACTAAACTCCGCACTCCACCCCACCCGGACCCCCTATTACAAACCCCCAACCTACCCTCCCTGCCCAAACCCACCATGAACCTCAAACCGCCCGTAGAAAACTTATAAGACACAGGATTACTAAAACTCAAAGAATACGCAACAGGCAGATAATGTAAATAGTACATAAAGGCACATATTTTTTCCATAATACTATTTAAAAACATGTTCTATTTTTTATAAATCTATCATGCATCTGACCCTCTAGAACTGCTTTCAAAACGTGAACTATAAACCTCTACTTTTCATTTTCAAACCATACACTTTCATCTGACCCTCTAGAACTGCTTTCAAAACGTGAACTATAAACCTCTACTTTTCATTTTCAAACCATACACTTTCAATTACATTATTTTTTTTTCCACAATTCATGTAATGTTACACACCTTTTCTAAAATACACCAGTCCCTATCATTTATAAGGATTTATTTTCAGTCTTCATCAGTGACACTTTCTTAACATATAATAGAAATCACTATAACTTTTTAAACGACAATGCTAACGCAGTAAAAATAACCCTTCATTTGCTTTCCTTTAAGAATGCAGACTATGTACCCCACGCATGCGTTTCTTGATCTTTATATTTGGCAGCGAATACCGACCTTGAATCGGAAGACATGAACAAGACCGCCATTGTCACATTTAAAACTGAACGTTGCATCTGCTCACACACATATCTTTCACTAAGCTAACATTCACAGAAAACATCATTGATGTAAAAAAAAATTGACCTTGCTTTACAACTCCCTCAAATCACTCCCTTAGTTTTTTAACGCATCCTCCAGTTAGAAAAAAGCTACTTTTTTGATAACCACTAAGCAAAATATAAGTGACTAGACTCCTAGAAAATGTATCGAGTCATTCTGCTCCTCTCCACTGCATAGCCGGCGACCTAATTCTGTGGAGTTGCTATACAACCAGCGGTGCTGCGCCGTTTCCTTTACCATCTTGGGAAATTCAAAATGGATGTCCCTCCTGCCTTCGCAAACGAGCCGGACCACTTAGAACTATTTCTACAGAGAATGCTTCTGTACTACGGCACCTTACCACTCTCAACTTTGAATACTTCATATCGATTATCATTTCGATATTCGTATTTCACCTGTGTGCAGCCAGTATTTCATTGCCTGAGCTGTGATTTCACGTGGGCCCTGGATTTATGTCTCTGCAATTTGGTACCTCCTGAACCGAATTACAATCACCTCATGAATCCGTTACTTGATCATGAACAGCTTTGTTACAACGGAGGGTTTATGGCCTTTGCAGCGATACAAGGAGTTCTGGGTCATTGGAATATATTCGCAGCGGCGCAAGATTTCCTAACAGAGAGCTACATCGAAAACCCACCGAGCTGCCCTATGATGGTAAAAGACGCTCCAATAATGACAGATCATGAATGCTCCTTTCATCTTCTCAATTGGATGGCTGACATTTTTTCAGATGATAACAATGATTTCATGTTAGAGGCACTTGCTGCATACTTTGCCTACACAATGGACGGTTAACTCTTTCCTAACAGCGAGCTACATCGAAAACCCACCGACCTGCACTCTGATGGTAAAAGAGGCTCCGATTATAACAGATCATCAGTACTGCTTTACTCTTTTCCATTGGATAGCTGACATACTTTCAAATGATAAAACTGATTTCCTGTTACAAGCAGAAGCTACCTATTTTGCCTAAACAATGCTTCAATAACTCTTATACAAGCCATTGACGTCCTCATTTCCTTTTGGTTTTCTATATTCTTCACGTTCTTTTCCATATTTTCTTTTGAAGAACAGACCTATTTGCTTTACTAACAATGGACATTATGATTTCGTGTTGTTTGACAGCTGATTCATAAAGTAATGATGTATAACCACTTGCATTTTGATATATCGTTCCTAAACTGAAAGGCCAGAGACCTTCTTCCATTTATTAAAATATAATATACTTCCTTATAAGAGTGTACAATGTTTTTTTCCAACTATATTCATTTTTCTTCAACTATAGCGTTTGTATTCCATGTACTACTGACAATACCAATTACTGTGTTTTTTGCAATTTCTGTACTCATATTACATAATGATTTGCCTTTAAAACAGTACATTTCTAAATAAACATTTCAAATATTCACGGTTTCTCTTTTAATCCATAATCTCAACTGAAATGATTTCATTTTGAAAAACTATTCATGGGTTCCACATAACCTTAACTGTAGACACTGAAGACCTTATTTATAAAGACCTTCCGCCGCCAGTGAGTCATTTTTTTAAATGGGAAAAAGTAACGCACCGGTGGCGCAAGGCCTTCATAAATAAAGTCCTGAATGTTTTCTTTTCTCGACCTCACTTACTGGTACTAGAACCTGCAAGCCAATTACGGCCCGTGAACTCTTCCTTAGTAGGTCGCGCACCGTAAAGACAGTTATACCACTGTTAACATTTTTTTTTACTGTTACTAAGCACCGACACAGTTCCGCTTTACTCAGAGTTAATCACTGCTCCCACGCTTCTACAGGCCAGACGCTATGTCGTATTTCTCTCCTTATCACCCTTTCATCTCCACAATAACAAACAGTTCTCCGCCTGCCACCAGAGAACAGACTCAGATGCAGAGGCACCAAAGAGTGAACCCATCACCAACTGCCATCTCCGGCTGTTTCCATGGTTACACCTCATTCTGCACCTTGCTGAAGGCACAGGTCAAAAGTTCATGTCTTAACGTTCTACAACAAACTAAGAACACTATTTTCCCTCCAGAAACTCCTGCCAATACACAGCTCTGTTACATATCTTGTTTTTTCACACCCAATAGTACTTTTCGTTTAACATAAACATTAACATGGAACGTACTGTTCAATCTCCACTTGTTACAATCAACCAATCATTTTTATTTTTTAAACCACACCCAGCCTCTTCCTTTTTCTTTATTTAGAATTTCAACTTCTAACTACCATTCCACTTCCAGAACCGATCGGAGGACGACTACAAATCCCTTGAAAATGAAGGTCTGGCTAATAGGACACAGTTATATTCACTGGAGTGAAAAATATGCAGTAAGCAGACGAATTTGCAACCTCAGCTTACCAAATGTACACATAACATGGATTTCCAAAAGAGGATTGAAATGTCACCAATTGATTCCATTGGTGAAAACTTTTATGCATCTCCCAGAACCAGACCTTATAATTGTGCACTGTGGTGGGAACGATCTAGGCACAATCACTGGGGTAGGTCTGGAAATGCTTCTAAAAGACACCTTTCGACAATTGATGACACTTTTTCCTCGATCTGCCTTGGTATATTCCAATATATGCCAAAGACAGAAATGGAATTGGTCCAATCAACATTGTGCACAATTTGAGAAAGCAAGGAGACATGTAAATAAATCTGTTTCTGCGTTCCTCAGAGATTATAGCATGGGTTCTATTTACCACAACAACTTGCGATACCACATGCAAGACGTCTATAGGAGAGACGGTGTTCATTTCACGAATGAGGGAAACAGAATCTTCCTCTGCAACATCAGGCTCTGCATCGGTACTTACTTATAAATGCAGAAAACACTCAATTAACACAAGGGCTCTTTTCAGAGGCACCTTATAGCTAAGCACTCAAACTTCTGATTTATCTCCATTTTCACACTCTTGTGAATAGGTGTGCGCGACCGGGTGCGCGCACCCCGTTATTTTTTTCCCGAAAAAAAATATATTTTTTCGCGTTTAAGGGCCTTACTGCACACCCCGAGAAAACCTACGCAGCAAGACAATCTCTACCTTCTCCTCTTTCCATGTTTCAACGCTTTGAAATGAACAATATATTTACTCACAGTGACAAAATGGCGGACAAAACTTCCTGATTTCCTTCGAATCGAACGTTAACAGACGTCACGCAGCAAAAAAAAATTCCGCTCACGCGCAGCCGCTTGGGTGCGCGCACGTGTGCGCGCCTATAGATATATAATTGACTTTAACTTTAATTTTCTCAACAACTACTGAACGGATTTACACCATTCCAAAAAAAGCGTAATCTGCGAACAAGACTCTACAGTTTTGGCAAATTTCTTATAAATCCATTCAGCCGTTCGACCTGTAGCCGAGTCTAAAGGTCCTATGGAAAATAACATGGAGAAAACACGTTTTGAGACCCCCCTTATATCTCAGCCCCCACTTGACCAATCCCCCCCAAACTTTCAGGGAAGGAGCGCAGCGGACCGAGCCATCTTCTTTGAGAAATTCGCAAAGACTCATCCACCAGGGCCAAAGTTATTCCAAATAGAATGTTGAGGATTTCCTATGGAAACTAGGTCCTAACTATAACTACCTACTGGCGACCGCCAGTAGGTAATATATATATATATATATATATTCACTGAAAAAACCATAGGTTATAGACCATATATAGTTAGGAATTCGCATTTACAAAACCTTATTTTACTCACACAAAACCATTGAAATTCCATATATAGTTAGTTGCACTAACTATATATCGCGCACCCGCAATCCACTGCTGATGATGTCACATATTACATCATTCATGACATGGTCAGTGACATCACTGATGACATCACTGATGATATCTCAAATGACATCACTGATGACATCACTGATGAAAACATCCAGTGACTGTATGTTTCTGTAAAGTTAAAATATGTCTTACATATTGAAGAATGAGTGGATGTATAAGTGTCTGGATGAAGGATTTAGTAGGTGCATGACTGACTGTATGAGTGAGTGATTAAATGTGTCTCACTGAGTGCATGGGTTAGTGACTAAACTGTCTTAATTTGTGCATCATTATGTCTGTTGTTCTGTAAACTGTTGCATGTGTTGATAAGTAGCTATATGAGTAACTATATGGGTTATTGATTGGTTGCCCAAGTATTTGTATGGGAGACTGAGTGTGTGTGTGGGTGGCTGGGAGGTGTATGACTCTGTGCATAGATGTGTGAGCAGTTGATTCACTAGATGTATGGTTTCAAAAGTGCATGTGGAAACAGCTGTATGGGCGGTTGACTGTGTGCATGAGTGTATTGGTGAGTGAATGGATATCTCAGTGCTACATGTCAAAGTAAGTACATATGTAAAACACAGTACATGTGAGAGTTGACATATATAAATAACTGTGCATAAGAGCCAGTGAATGTGTGAGTGGCTGTATGGATCATTGTGAACTTGTATCAGGGATTGTATAAGAGAGTAAATATGTGTTAGTATATGTTTGAATAAGTAAAGTTTGTATAACTGTATAGTTGAGGAAATGGAGGTGTGATTGATTCTTTGCATGACTGACTAGGTGTGTGAGTAACTCCATGGATGAGTGACAGTCTGTGAGTGTCTGTTTACACTGATTGTATCTAAGGTTATATTAGAGTCTGAAGAGGTTCATCGTATTATCACATGAATGATATCATCAGTGATGTGATCAGTAATGTCAAATGAGATGTCATCAGTGATGTCATCAGTGATGTCATTTGAGATGTCATCAGTGATGTCATTTGAGATGTCATCAGTGATGTCATCAGTGATGTCACTGACCATGTCATGAATGATGTAATATGTGACATCATCAGCAGTGGATTGCGGGTGCGCGATATATAGTTAGTGCAACTAACTATATATGGAATTTCAATGGTTTTGTGTGAGTAAAATAAGGTTTTGTAAATGCGAATTCCTAACTATATATGGTCTATAATCTATGTTTTTTTCAGTGAATTTTCAAGGTTTTGTAAATGCTAATTCCTAACTATATATGGTCTATAACCTATGGTTTTTTCAGTGAATTTTCTAGGTTTTGTAAATGCTAATTCCTAACATTATATGGTCTATAGCCTATGGTTTTTTCAGTGAATATATATATATATACATACATATATAAACATATATCATCTGTAGATCTATATAAATACAAACATAAATGCATGCATACATATACTTATATGCATACAGATGCATGTTATTTACATGAAAGTTGAAAAAACACTAATAAAAGCAAAGCTAAAAAGCCACCTCATTACAAACAGAATGGCTTTAACTTAAACGAGGGCGAGATCTATTGCATTTTCAATGCTTGTTTACTTTGGTTCCATCAAGAAGGCATTCAGATGTGTCACACATTTGCCATAAATTCTGAATGTTAGCACTCTAGTTGCACATTAGATCACTGTAGTAAAGTTACTGCTCACCAGGGACGTCTGCTGCTGGTATTCAAATTGCATGTTTCAGTCTGCATGTCAGAATTTGTTTAATGAAATAGAAGAGGATTTGAGAAGTCACTCAAAATGATCCCTAATTTTTCTTTCTGAAGCACTAATCATACTTCCTATGGCAAAATTAATCCCCTCATGTTGTTCCTTTTTAAATTGAGTGTTTTCAGACTTACCACTTCATTCCAATCAAGATGGCTTCTGGTGTGCCATACTTTTGTCATAAGTAAGACTGTTAGCGCTCTAGTTGTTCTTTAGAACACTCTGGGACATTTTGTCATTGGGCTATACTTGGGGTACATCTGGATGATATTTGGGCTACATTTAGGCTCTTTTGTCTCTGGTGGCCATCTTGGGAGACTGTATGTCAGAATTTTTTAATGAAATTGAAGAGGGTTTGAGAAGTCACTCAAAATGTGCCCTAATTTTTCTTTCTGCAGCACTAATCATAATTCATATGGCAAAATATACCCCCTCGTTTTGTTCCTTTTTAAATTAAATGTTTTAAGAGTTACCACTTTATTCCAATCAAGATGGCTTCAGGTGTGCCATACCTTTGTAATAAGTAGGACTGATAGCGCTCTAGTTGTTCTTTAGAACACTCTGGGACATTCTGTCATTGGGCTATACTTGGGCTACATCTGGGTGATATTTGGGCTACATTTGGGCTCTTTTGTCTCTGGTGGCCATTTTGGGAGACTGCATGTCAGAATTTTTTAATGAAATAGAAGAGGATTTGAAAAGTCACTCAAAATGTGCCCAAATTTTTCTTTCTGCAGCACTAATAATACCTTCTATTGCATAATATACCCCCTCATTTTGTTCCTTTTTAAATTAAATGTTTTAAGAGTTACCACTTTATTCCCATCACGATGGCTCCAGGTGTGCTATACCTTTGTAATAAGTAGGACTGTTAGCGCTCTAGTTGTTCTTTAGAACACTCTGGGACATTCTGTCATTGGGCTATACTTGGGCTCCATCTGGGTGATATTTGGGCTACATTTGGGCTCTTTTGTCTCTGGTGGCCATTTTGGGAGACTGCATGTCAGAATGTTTTAATGAAATAGAAAAGGATTTGAGAAGTCACTCAAAATGTGCCCTAATTTTTCATTCTGCAGCACTAATCATACTTTCTATGGCAAAATATACCCCCTCATGTTGTTTCTTTTTAAATTAAATGTTTTAAGAGTTACCACTTTATTCCAATCAAGATGGCTTCAGGTGTGCCATACCTTTGTAATAAGTAGGACTGTTAGCGCTCTAGTTGTTCTTTAGAACACTCTGGGACATTCTGTCATTGGGCTATACTTGGGCTACATCTGGGTGATATTTGGGCTACATTTGGGCTCTTTTGTCTCTGGTGGCCATTTTGGGAGACTGCATGTCAGAATTTTTTAATGAAATAGAAAAGGATTTGAGAAGTCACTCAAAATGTGCCCTAAATTTTTCATTCTGCAGCACTAATCATACTTTCTATGGCAAAATATACCCCCTCATGTTGTTTCTTTTTAAATTAAATGTTTTAAGAGTTACCACTTTATTCCAATCAAGATGGCTTCAGGTGTGCCATACCTTTGTAATAAGTAGGACTGTTAGCGCTCTAGTTGTTCTTTAGAACACTCTGGGACATTCTGTCATTGGGCTATACTTGGGCTACATCTGGGTGATATTTGGGCTACATATGGGCTCTTTTGTCTCTGGTGGCCATTTTGGGAGACTGCATGTCAGAATGTTTTAATGAAATAGAAAAGGATTTGAGAAGTCACTCAAAATGTGCCCTAATTTTTCATTCTGGAGCACTAATCATACTTTCTATGGCAAAATATACCCCCTCATGTTGTTTCTTTTTAAATTAAATGTTTTAAGAGTTACCACTTTATTCCAATCAAGATGGCTTCAGGTGTGCCATACCTTTGTAATAAATGGGACTGTTAGCGCTCTAGTTGTTCTTTAGAACACTCTAGGAGGCTGCAGTAGAACACAAAGGAATCAACTGACAGTCTCTGTCCTTGTTGGATGTTTATGTTTTACTGAGAATGTCAGACTTCATTTTCACATGACTGAGAAAGATAATGTGAATTTACAGAAAATATGCTTTCAGTTTAGCTTATAGATCCCCTTCCAAACCACTGTGGGAAAATCATGAGATATTAGTTTTCTTTCAAACAATATTCATGATATCACAGCAGAAGGTTTTTTCACATGGTAAAATCACCTTAGAACCCACCACAATTCCTAAAACGAGTATGGTACCATCAACAAATGATTTATAATGTTACTAAAGTCCTAAAACCCTCTATTAACTACAATGCTTTTTAATGAGGTGCTATCATGTATATTGGTCCCAAGATGGCTGCCAACACTTCTTGGATGAAGTGCTGACAGCCAATCAGATCAGATGTGTGGTTAGGCTCCGCCCAGATATATATCTTTTTTTGAACCTAAATTACTCAAAATCCACTGGAGCACATATATTGAGACCTAGCAAAGGCACATCGGGCTAACAGTCCCTACAATTTTGCCAAGTTTCGTGCAAATCCATTCAGCCGTTCGAGCTAAAAGTGAGGCCAACCGCCCTATGGAAATTAACATGGGAAAAACGCGTTTTGGGACCCCCCTTTTTTCTCGGCCCCCCCTTGATGAAACCCCCCCAAATTGTCAGGGGCTGCTCAGAAACAAAATGTTCAATTTTCCTGAAAATTTCAGCCAATTCCGTCCACAAACTCCAAAGTTATTAGACATAGAATTTTCAAAAATCCCATAGAGAAAAAATCCTAACTATATATACCTACTATATATACCTACTGGCGACCGCCAGTAGGTAATATATATATATATTATATTACCTACTGGCGATAGCCAGTAGGTATATATAGTTAGGATTTTTTTCCTATGAGATTTTTGAAAATTCTATGTCGAATAACTTTGGCTTATGAGGACAGAATTGGCAGAAATTTTCAGGAAAATGGAACATTTTGTTTCTGAGCAGCCCCTGAAAATTTGGGGGGGTTTCGTCAAGGGGGGGCCGAGAAAAAAGGGGGGTCCCAAAACGTGTTTTTCCCATACAATTTTCCATAGGGCGGTTGGCCTCACTTTTAGCCTGAACGGCTGAATGGATTTACACCAAACTTTGCAAAATTGTAGGGACTGGCAGCCCGATGTGCCTTTGCTATGTCTCAAGATATAGGCTCCAGTGGTTTTTACGAAAATTAACTTTGAAAAATATATATTGGGCTACATTGGGCTATATATATGTTGGAGCCCAAATGTAGCCCAATGTAGCCCAATGTAGCCCAAAGATGGCCACCAGAGACAAAAAAACCAAATGTAGCCCAAATATCAGCCAGATGTAGCCCAACTATAGCCCAATGACAGATTGTCCCAGAGTGTTCTAAAGAACAACTAGAGTGCTAACAGTCCTACTTATTACAAAGGTATGGCACACCTGAAGCCATCTTGATTGGAATAAAGTGGTAACTCTTAAAACATTTAATTTAAAAAGGAACAAAATGAGGGGGTTCATTTTGCCATAGAAAGTATGATTAGCGAATATATGACGAAATCCCGCATACCATCAGTCCGCAAAAAAAATCCCGCATGTACTATTAGGCCGCAAATTAAAATAACGAAAACTTTTAGAACGAATATGCCTTTAGCATACACTAAACAACTAAACTACCCTAAACCCTAAAACACTACCCCCAGCATGACCCTACACTACACAAACAGTACAACACTACCCTAAACCCTAAAACACTACCCCCAGCATGACCCTACACTACACAAACACTACAACACTACCCTAAATCCTAAAACACTACCCCCAGCATGACCCTACACTACGCAAACACTACAACACTACCCAAAACCCTAAAACACTACACCCCAGCATGACCCTACACTACGCAAACACTACAACACTACCCTAAACCCTAAAACACTACCCCCAGCATGACCCTACACTACGCAAACACTACAACACTACCCAAAACCCTAAAACACTACACCCCAGCATGACCCTACACTACGCAAACACTACAACACTACCCTAAACCCTAAAACACTACCCCCAGCATGACCCTACACTACGCAAACACTACAACACTACCCTAAACCCTAAAACACTACCCCCAGCATGACCCTACACTACACAAACACTACAACACTACCCTAAACCCTAAAACACTACCCCCAGCATGACCCTACACTACGCAAACACTACAACACTACCCTAAACCCTAAAACACTACCCCCAGCATGACCCTACACTACGCAAACACTACAACACTACCCAAAACCCTAAAACACTACCCCCAGCATGACCCTACACTACGCAAACACTACAACACTACCCAAAACCCTAAAACACTACCCCCAGCATGACCCTACACTACGCCAACACTACAACACTACCCAAAACCCTAAAACACTACCCCCAGCATGACCCTACACTACGCAAACACTACAACACTACCCAAAACCCTAAAACACTACACCCCAGCATGACCCTACACTACGCAAACACTACAACACTACCCAAAACCCTAAAACACTACCCCCAGCATGACCCTACACTACGCAAACACTACAACACTACCCAAAACCCTAAAACACTACCCCCAGCATGATCCTACACTACGCAAACACTACAACACTACCCAAAACCCTAAAACACTACCCCCAGCATGATCCTACACTACGCAAACACTACAACACTACCCAAAACCCTAAAATACTACACCCCAGCATGACCCTACACTACGCAAACACTACAACACTACCCTAAATCCTAAAACACTACCCCCAGCATGACCCTACACTACGCAAACACTACAACACTACCCAAAACCCTAAAACACTACACCCCAGCATGACCCTACACTACGCAAACACTACAACACTACCCTAAACCCTAAAACACTACCCCCAGCATGACCCTACACTACGCAAACACTACAACACTACCCAAAACCCTAAAACACTACACCCCAGCATGACCCTACACTACGCAAACACTACAACACTACCCTAAACCCTAAAACACTACCCCCAGCATGACCCTACACTACGCAAACACTACAACACTACCCTAAACCCTAAAACACTACCCCCAGCATGACCCTACACTACACAAACACTACAACACTACCCTAAACCCTAAAACACTACCCCCAGCATGACCCTACACTACGCAAACACTACAACACTACCCTAAACCCTAAAACACTACCCCCAGCATGACCCTACACTACGCAAACACTACAACACTACCCAAAACCCTAAAACACTACCCCCAGCATGACCCTACACTACGCAAACACTACAACACTACCCAAAACCCTAAAACACTACCCCCAGCATGACCCTACACTACGCCAACACTACAACACTACCCAAAACCCTAAAACACTACCCCCAGCATGACCCTACACTACGCAAACACTACAACACTACCCAAAACCCTAAAACACTACACCCCAGCATGACCCTACACTACGCAAACACTACAACACTACCCAAAACCCTAAAACACTACACCCCAGCATGACCCTACACTACGCAAACACTACAACACTACCCAAAACCCTAAAACACTACCCCCAGCATGACCCTACACTACGCAAACACTACAACACTACCCAAAACCCTAAAACACTACCCCCAGCATGATCCTACACTACGCAAACACTACAACACTACCCAAAACCCTAAAACACTACCCCCAGCATGATCCTACACTACGCAAACACTACAACACTACCCAAAACCCTAAAATACTACACCCCAGCATGACCCTACACTACGCAAACACTACAACACTACCCAAAACCCTAAAACACTGCCCCCAGCATGACCCTACACTACGCAAACACTACAACACTATCCTAAACCCTAAAACACTACACCCCAGCATGACCCTACACTACGCAAACACTACAACACTACCCTAAACCCTAAAACACTACCCCCAGCATGACCCTACACTACGCAAACACTACAACACTACCCTAAACCCTAAAACACTACCCCCAGCATGACCCTACACTACGCAAACACTACAACACTACCCAAGACTCTAAAACACTACCCCCAGCATGACCCTACACTACGCAAACACTACAACACTACCAAAAACCCTAAAACACTACCCCCAGCATGACCCTACACTACGCAAACACTACAACACTACCCAAAACCCAAAAACACTACCCCCAGCATGACCCTACACTACGCAAACACTACAACACTACCCTAAATCCTAAAACACTACCCCCAGCATGACCCTACACTACGCAAACACTACAACACTACCCAAAACCCTAAAACACTACACCCCAGCATGACCCTACACTACGCAAACACTACAACACTACCCTAAACCCTAAAACACTACCCCCAGCATGACCCTACACTACGCAAACACTACAACACTACCCAAAACCCTAAAACACTACACCCCAGCATGACCCTACACTACGCAAACACTACAACACTACCCTAAACCCTAAAACACTACCCCCAGCATGACCCTACACTACGCAAACACTAAAACACTACCCTAAACCCTAAAACACTACCCCCAGCATGACCCTACACTACGCAAACACTACAACACTACCCAAAACCCTAAAACACTACCCCCAGCATGACCCTACACTACGCAAACACTACAACACTACCCAAAACCCTAAAACACTACCCCCAGCATGACCCTACACTACGCCAACACTACAACACTACCCAAAACCCTAAAACACTACCCCCAGCATGACCCTACACTACGCAAACACTACAACACTACCCAAAACCCTAAAACACTACACCCCAGCATGACCCTACACTACGCAAACACTACAACACTACCCAAAACCCTAAAACACTACCCCCAGCATGACCCTACACTACGCAAACACTACAACACTACCCAAAACCCTAAAACACTACCCCCAGCATGATCCTACACTACGCAAACACTACAACACTACCCTAAACCCTAAAATACTACACCCCAGCATGACCCTACACTACGCAAACACTACAACACTACCCAAAACCCTAAAACACTGCCCCCAGCATGACCCTACACTACGCAAACACTACAACACTATCCTAAACCCTAAAACACTACGCCCAGCATGACCCTACACTACGCAAACACTACAACACTACCCTAAAACACTAGCCCCAGCATGACCCTACACTACGCAAACACTACAACACAACCCTAAACCCTAAAACACTACCCCCAGCATGACCCTACACTACGCAAACACTACAACACTACCCTGAACCCTAAAACACTACCCCCAGCATGACCCTACACTACGCAAACACTACAACACAACCCTAAACCCTAAAACACTACCCCCAGCATGACCCTACACTAAACAACCACCACAACTCTACACTACACTAACACAACACTAGACTACACAACACTACACTACACTACACAATCACTAACCCACAAAAAAATTAACACAAACCCACTTACCTCTCTCGTCATCGTGGTTTTCACAACGCAAATGCATTTACCATACATGCCTTTAAAACGTAATTCTTTGTAAAGGCATGCGCGATAAATGCACATGCGTTTTGAAAAAATGCGGGATAATGGTATGCGAGCTCAATGACCTTGCGGGATAATGGTATGCGGACTGAAAGTCTGCGGGATAAAAAATGCGGGAAAATGGCTGCAAACCATGATTAGCAGCAGACTTCCCTGGTGAGCACTAGCTTTACTACAGTGATCTAATGAGCAACTAGAGTGCTAACATTCAGAATTTATGGCAAATGTGTGACACATCTGAATGCCTTCTTGATAGAACCAAAGTAAACAAGCATTGAAAATGCAATAGATCTCGCCCTCGTTTAAGTTAAAGCCATTCTGTTTGTAATGAGGTGGCTTTTTAGCTTTGCTTTTATTAGTGTTTTTCAACTTTCATGTAAATAACATGCATCTGTATGCATATAAGTATATGTATGCATGCATTTATGTTTGTATTTATATAGATATACAGATGATATATGTTTATATATGTATGTATATATATATATTCACTGAAAAAACCATAGGCTATAGACCATATATAGTTAGGAATTAGCATTTACAAAACCTTGAAAATTCACTGAAAAAACCATAGGTTATAGACCATATATAGTTAGGAATTAGCATTTACAAAACCTTGAAAATTCACTGAAAAAACCATAGGTTATAGACCATATATAGTTAGGAATTCGCATTTACAAAACCTTATCTTACTCACACAAAACTATTGAAATTCCATATATAGTTAGTTGCACTAACTATATATCGCGCACCCGCAATCCACTGCTGATGATGTCACATATTACATCATTCATGACATGGTCAGTGACATCACTGATGACATCACTGATGACATCACTGATGACATCACTGATGACATCTCAAATGACATCACTGATGACATCACTGATGACATCTCATTTGACATTACTGATCACATCACTGATGATATCATTCATGTTATAATACGATGAACCTCTTCAGACTCTAATATAACCTTAGATACAATCAGTGTAAACAGACACTCACAGACTGTCACTCATCCATGGAGTTACTCACACACCTAGTCAGTCATGCAAATAATCAATCACACCTCCATTTCCTCAACTATACAGTTATACAAACTTTACTTATTCAAACATATACTAACACATATTTACTCTCTTATACAATCCCTGATACAAGTTCACAATGATCCATACAGCCACTCACACATTCACTGGCTCTTATGCACAGTTATTTATGTATGTCAACTCTCACATGTACTGTGTTTTACACATGTACTTACTTTGACATGTAGCACTGAGATATCCATTCACTCACCAATACACTCATGCACACAGTCAACCGCCCATACAGCTGTTTCCACATGCACTTTTGAAACCATACATCTAGTGAATCAACTGCTCACACATCTATGCACAGAGTCATACACCTCCCAGCCACCCACACACACACTCAGTCTCCCATACAAATACTTGGGCAACCAATCAATAACCCATATAGTTACTCATATAGCTACTTATCAACACATGCAACAGTTTACAGAACAACAGACATAATGATGCACAAATTAAGACAGTTTAGTCACTAACCCATGCACTCAGTGAGACACATTTAATCACTCACTCATACAGTCAGTCATGTCCCTACTAAAACCTTCATCCAGACACTTATACATCCACTCATTCTTCAATATGTAAGACATATTTTAACTTTACAGAAACATACAGTCACTGGATGTTGTCATCAGTGATGTCATCAGTGATGTCATTTGAGATGTCATCAGTGATGTCACTGACCATGTCATGAATGATGTAATATGTGACATCATCAGCAGTGGATTGCGGGTGCGCGATATATAGTTAGTGCAACTAACTATATATGGAATTTCAATGGTTTTGTGTGAGTAAGATAAGGTTTTGTAAATGCGAATTCCTAACTATATATGGTCTATAACCTATGGTTTTTTCAGTGAATATATATATATATTACCTACTGGCGGTCGCCAGTAGGTAGTTATAGTTAGGATTTTTTTCAATGTTAAATCTCAAAATTCTATTTGGAATAACTTTGGCGCCGGTTGACGAATCTGACTGAAACTTTCCTCAAAATGGCCTCGTGGCGTTCCGGTCCTTCCCTGAATGTTTGGGGGGGATTCGTCAAGCGGGGGCCGAGATAAAAGGGGGGTCCCAAAACGCGTTTTCCCCATGTTAATTTCCATAGGGCGGTCGATTTCACTTTTAACCCGAACGGCTGAATGGATTTCCACCAAACTTGGCAAAATTGTTTGGACTGGTAGCCCGATGTGCCTTTGCTATGTCTCAAGATATGTGCTCCAGTGGATTTTGAGTAATTTAGGTGCAAAAAAATATATATATCTATAGCAGCGCTCAGGTACGCGCCCCGGGGAGCGCTCCGGGCGCGTGACGCGAGGTGCGCATGGAAAGCTGATTGGCTCTCGGGTGTCTGTAAACATTCGAAACAGTCCAGAGCGGCCGCCATCTTGTGTCTCGGTAAAATCGAGACATAAGATAAAAATAAAGGGGGAAATGACCATAAGGCGTCAGGGATAGACCCCTTTGACCCCCTAGGTTTGATGTGGGGGCTATAAAAGGGACCCGCGGGGCATTTAAAATATATTTTTTTTTCGTTTTGCGCGGGGGAAGCGCCCGGTGCGCGCACCGGGGAGCGGCCCGGGGAGCGTACTATGAGGAAAAAAGGTGACAGAGTTTTTTAAAAATGAAGTTTTGATTTAGAAATTGGAGGTAGTTCTAAAAAGAACTTTTTTTTTTCTTCTTTTTGTTGTTTTATATTTTTTTGTGTTTTTTGAACTTTTTGAACTTTTTTTGGCTTTTCAAAACAGTTTTATATATTTTTTTGTATTTTTTTAGGGGGAGAAACAAAAAAAGGGAATTGAAACTGGCTCAACTGGAGCAAAAAAACAAAAAACCCAAAAAATTACTTCTTTTTGGGGCACTTGTGATTATCACCTGCAAGGACGATGAGCTTAACGCTTTTTTCACCATAGGCGATAAGCTTGCCACATGCAGAACAAGTGATTTTAAAATCAGCAAATCTTGGCTGAATGCAAGGCATCACCTCGGATGTTTCTGGTTCTGATGAAGTGGGTTGGTTTCTTTGGGAGGGGGTCCTTGACGACTGGGGGAGGTTACTGGCCAGTTCCCTGAACTCTGCACGAGAGTAGTTGATTGGGTGCTTTCTGGTCATATGACGAATCATGGTATAGTTACCAAATGAATATTTTTTGTTTGGGTTGCCCCGTGAAAGTTCATCATTGCAGATTAGGCAAGTCACCTTGGCCGCATTCACTTTTTTTTTCCCTCTGGGATTGAAAAAAACTCCCATACAATGTGTGGTTTGGGTTTGTATGGGGTATTTTCTTCAGGCAGCCATCTTCTCCTCCCCTCCTCCTCTTCCTCTTCCTCCTCCTCCTGTTCTTGACCACCAATATAATCTGGAGCTGGTCCTCTTGGTGGTTGTGGTGGTGGTGGTGGGGCAGATGCACCAGCTGCTGCTACTACTGAAGCCATTATTTGGAGCAAAAAAGTAGAGAGAGCTACAAACAGGTCTTCCTCAGTCAAAGGACAAAGTCATTCTCATTGGTTCAGGACAGTTTTTTTTTCTAAATGATGAAAGACCCCACCTTTTTTCCTTATTCCTCCTTTGAACAGGAGGAGGAGGAAGAGGAAGAGGAGGAGGGGAGGAGAAGATGGCTGCCTGAAGAAAATACCCCATACAAACCCAAGCCACACATTGTATGGGAATTTTTTTCAATCCCAGAGGGCAAAAAAAAGTGAATGCGGCCAAGGTGACTTGCCTAATCTGCAATGATGAACTTTCACGGGGCAACCCAAACAAAAAATATTCATTTGGTAACTATACCATGATTCGTCATATGACCAGAAAGCACCCAATCAACTACTCTCGTGCAGAGTTCAGGGAACTGGCCGGTAACCTCCCCCAGTCGTCAAGGACCCCCTCCCAAAGAAACCAACCCACTTCATCGGAACCAGAAACATCCGAGATGATGCCTTGCATTCAGCCAAGATTTGCTGATTTTAAAATCACTTGTTCTGCATGTGGCAAGCTTATCTACCTATGGTGAAAAAAGCGTTAAGCTCATCGTCCTTGCAGGTGATAATCACAAGTGCCCCAAAAAGAAGTAATTTTTTGGGTTTTTTGTTTTTTTGCTCCAGTTGAGCCAGTTTCAATTCCCTTTTTTTGTTTCTCCCCCTAAAAAAATACAAAAAAAAATATAAAACTGTTTTGAAAAGCCAAAAAAAGTTCAAAAAGTTCAAAAAACACAAAAAAAATATAAAACAACAAAAAGAAGAAAAAAAAAAGTTCTTTTTAGAACTACCTCCAATTTCTAAATAAAAACTTCATTTTTTAAAAACTCTGTCACCTTTTTTCCTCATAGTACGCTCCCCGGGCCGCTCCCCGGTGCGCGCACCGGGCGCTCCCCCCGCGCAAAACGAAAAAAAAAAATATATTTTAAATGCCCCGCGGGGCCCTTTTATAGCCCCCACATCAAACCTAGGGGGTCAAAGGGGTCTATCCCTGACGCCTTATGGTCATTTCCCCCTTTATTTTAGCCACCTCTTATGTCTCGATTTTACCGAGACACAAGATGGCGGCCGCTCTGGACTGTTTCGAATGTTTACAGACACCCGAGAGCCAATCAGCTTTCCATGCGCACCTCGCGTCACGCGCCCGGAGCGCTCCCCGGGGCGCGTACCTGAGCGCTGCTATAGATATATATATTTTTTTGCACCTAAATTACTCAAAATCCACTGGAGCACATATCTTGAGACATAGCAAAGGCACATCGGGCTACCAGTCCCTACAATTTTGCCAAATTTGGTGGAAATCCATTCAGCCGTTCGGGTTAAAAGTGAAATCGACCGCCCTATGGAAATTAACATGGGGAAAACGCGTTTTGGGACCCCTCTTTTATCTCGGACCCCGCTTGACGAATCCCCCCCAAACTTTCAAGGAAGGACCGGAACGCCGCGAGGCCATTTTGAGGAAATTTTCAGTCAGATTCGTCAACCGGCGCCAAAGGTATTCCAAATAGAATTTAGAGATTTAACATTGAAAAAAATCCTAACTATAACTACCTACTGGCGACCGCCAGTAGGTAATATATATATATATATATATATATATATATATATATATATATATATATATATATATATATATATATATATATTACCTACTGGCGGTCGCCAGTAGGTATATATAGTTAGGATTTTTTCTCTATGGGATTTTTGAAAATTCTATGTCTAATAACTTTGGCGTTTGTGGACGGAATTGGCTGAAATTTTCAGGAAAATGGAACATTTTGATTCTGAGCAGCCCCTGACAATTTGGGGGGGTTTCATCAAGGGGGGGCCGAGAAAAAAGGGGGGTCCCAAAACGCATTTTTCCCATGTTAATTTCCATAGGGTGGTTGGCCTCACTTTTAGCTCGAACGGCTGAATGGATTTGCACGAAACTTGGCAAAATTGTAGGGACTGTTAGCCCGATGTGCCTTTGCTAGGTCTCAATATATGTGCTCCAGTGGATTTTGAGTAATTTAGGTTCAAAAAAAGATATATATCTGGGCGGAGCCTAACCACACATCTGATCTGATTGGCTGTCAGCACTTCATCCAAGAAGTGTTGGCAGCCATCTTGGGACCAATATACATGATAGCACCTCATTAAAAAGCATTGTAGTTAATAGAGGGTTTTAGGACTTTAGTTACATTATAAATCATTTGTTGAGGGTACCATACTCGTTTTAGGAATTGTGGTGGGTTCTAAGGTGATTTTACCATGTGAAAAAACCTTCTGCTGTGATATCATGAATATTGTTTGAAAGAAAACTAATATCTCATGATTTTCCCACAGTGGTTTGGAAGGGGATCCATAAGCTAAACTGAAAGCATATTTTCTGTAAATTCACATTATCTTTCTCAGTCATGTGAAAATGAAGTCTGACATTCTCAGTAAAACATGTACATCCAACAAGGACAGAGACTGTCAGTTGATTCCTTTGTGTTCTACTGCAGCCTCCTAGAGTGTTCTAAAGAACAACTAGAGCGCTAACAGTCCTACTTATTACAAAGGTATGGCACACCTGAAGCCATCTTGATTGGAATAAAGTGGTAACTCTTAAAACATTTAATTTAAAAAGAAACAACATGAGGGGGTATATTTTGCCATAGAAAGTATGATTAGTGCTGCAGAATGAAAAATTAGGGCACATTTTGAGTGACTTCTCAAATCCTTTTCTATTTCATTAAAACATTCTGACATGCAGTCTCCCAAAATGGCCACCAGAGACAAAAGAGCCCAAATGTAGCCCAAATATCACCCAGATGTAGCCCAAGTATAGCCCAATGACAGAATGTCCCAGAGTGTTCTAAAGAACAACTAGAGCGCTAACAGTCCTACTTATTACAAAGGTATGGCACACCTGAAGCCATCTTGATTGGAATAAAGTGGTAACTCTTAAAACATTTAATTTAAAAAGAAACAACATGAGGGGGTATATTTTGCCATAGAAAGTATGATTAGTGCTGCAGAATGAAAAATTAGGGCACATTTTGAGTGACTTCTCAAATCCTTTTCTATTTCATTAAAACATTCTGACATGCAGTCTCCCAAAATGGCCACCAGAGACAAAAGAGCCCAAATGTAGCCCAAATATCACCCAGATGTAGCCCAAGTATAGCCCAATGAAAGAATGTCCCAGAGTGTTCTAAAGAACAACTAGAGCGCTAACAGTCCTACTTATTACAAAGGTATAGCACACCTGGAGCCATCGTGATGGGAATAAAGTGGTAACTCTTAAAACATTTAATTTAAAAAGGAACAAAATGAGGGGGTATATTATGCAATAGAAGGTATTATTAGTGCTGCAGAAAGAAAAATTAGGGCACATTTTGAGTGACTTTTCAAATCCTCTTCTATTTCATTAAACAATTCTGACATGCAGTCTCCCAAAATGGCCACCAGAGACAAAAGAGCCCAAATGTAGCCCAAATATCACCCAGATGTAGCCCAAGTATAGCCCAATGACAGAATGTCCCAGAGTGTTCTAAAGAACAACTAGAGCGCTAACAGTCCTACTTATTACAAAGGTATGGCACACCTGAAGCCATCTTGATTGGAATAAAGTGGTAACTCTTAAAACATTTAATTTAAAAAGGAACAAAATAAGGGGGTATATTTTGCCATATGAATTATGATTAGTGCTGCAGAAAGAAAAATTAGGGCACATTTTGAGTGACTTCTCAAACCCTCTTCAATTTCATTAAAAAATTCTGACATACAGTCTCCCAAGATGGCCACCAGAGACAAAAGAGCCTAAATGTAGCCCAAATATCACCCAGATGTACCCCAAGTATAGCCCAATGACAGAATGTCCCAGAGTGTTCTAAAGAACAACTAGAGCGCTAACAGTCCTACTTATTACAAAGGTATGGCACACCAGAAGCCATCTTGATTGGAATGAAGTGGTAAGTCTGAAAACACTCAATTTAAAAAGGAACAACATGAGGGGGTTAATTTTGCCATAGAAAGTATGATTAGTGCTTCAGAAAGAAAAATTAGGGATCATTTTGAGTGACTTCTCAAATCCTCTTCTATTTCATTAAAAAAATTCTGACATGCAGACTGAAACATGCACTTTGAATACCAGCAGCAGACGTCCCTGGTGAGCAGTAGCTTTACTACAGTGATCTAATGTGCAACTAGAGTGCTAACATTCAGAATTTATGGCAAATGTGTGACACATCTGAATGCCTTCTTGATGGAACCAAAGTAAACAAGCATTGAAAATGCAATAGATCTCGCCCTCGTTTAAGTTAAAGCCATTCTGTTTGTAATGAGGTGGCTTTTTAGCTTTGCTTTTATTAGTGTTTTTTCAACTTTCATGTAAATAACATGCATCTGTATGCATATAAGTATATGTATGCATGCATTTATGTTTGTATTTATATAGATATACAGATGATATATGTTTATATATGTATGTATATATATATATTCACTGAAAAAACCATAGGCTATAGACCATATATAGTTAGGAATTAGCATTTACAAAATCTTGAAAATTCACTGAAAAAACCATAGGTTATAGACCATATATAGTTAGGAATTAGCATTTACAAAACCTTGAAAATTCACTGAAAAAACCATAGGTTATAGACCATATATAGTTAGGAATTCGCATTTACAAAACCTTATTTTACTCACACAAAACCATTGAAATTCCATATATAGTTAGTTGCACTAACTATATATCGCGCACCCGCAATCCACTGCTGATGATGTCACATATTACATCATTCATGACATGGTCAGTGACATCACTGATGACATCACTGATGACATCTCAAATGACATCACTGATGACATCACTGATGACAACATCCAGTGACTGTATGTTTCTGTAAAGTTAAAATATGTCTTACATATTGAAGAATGAGTGGATGTATAAGTGTCTGGATGAAGGATTTAGTAGGTGCATGACTGACTGTATGAGTGAGTGATTAAATGTGTCTCACTGATTGCATGGGTTAGTGACTAAACTGTCTTAATTTGTGCATCATTATGTCTGTTGTTCTGTAAACTGTTGCATGTGTTGATAAGTAGCTATATGAGTAACTATATGGGTTATTGATTGGTTGCCCAAGTATTTGTATGGGAGACTGAGTGTGTGTGTGGGTGGCTGGGAGGTGTATGACTCTGTGCATAGATGTGTGAGCAGTTGATTCACTAGATGTATGGTTTCAAAAGTGCATGTGGACACAGCTGTATGGGCGGTTGACTGTGTGCATGAGTGTATTGGTGAGTGAATGGATATCTCAGTGCTACATGTCAAAGTAAGTACATATGTAAAACACAGTACATGTGAGATTTGACATATATAAATAACTGTGCATAAGAGCCAGTGAATGTGTGAGTGGCTGTATGGATCATTGTGAACTTGTATCAGGGATTGTATTAGAGAGTAAATATGTGTTAGTATATGTTTGAATAAGTAAAGTTTGTATAACTGTATAGTTGAGGAAATGGAGGTGTGATTGATTCTTTGCATGACTGACTAGGTGTGTGAGTAACTCCATGGATGAGTGACAGTCTGTGAGTGTCTGTTTACACTGATTGTATCTAAGGTTATATTAGAGTCTGAAGAGGTTCATCGTATTATCACATGAATGATATCATCAGTGATGTGATCAGTAATGTCAAATGAGATGTCATCAGTGATGTCATCAGTGATGTCATTTGAGATGTCATCAGTGATGTCATTTGAGATGTCATCAGTGATGTCATCAGTGATGTCACTGACCATGTCATGAATGATGTAATATGTGACATCATCAGCAGTGGATTGCGGGTGCGCGATATATAGTTAGTGCAACTAACTATATATGGAATTTCAATGGTTTTGTGTGAGTAAAATAAGGTTTTGTAAATGCGAATTCCTAACTATATATGGTCTATAACCTATGGTTTTTTCAGTGAATATATATATATATTACCTACTGGCGGTCGCCAGTAGGTATATATAGTTAGGATTTTTTCCCTATGGGATTACTGAAAATTCCATGCCTAATAACTTTTGCGTTTGTGGACGGAATTGGCTGAAATTTTCAGGAAAATGGCACATTTTATTTCTGAGCAGCCCTTGAAAATTTGGGGGGGTTTTGTGGAGGGGGGGCCGAGAAAAAAGGGGGGTCCCAAAACGCCTTTTTCCCATGTTAATTTCCATAGGGCGGTTGGACTCACTTTTAGCCCGAACGGCTGAATGGATTTGCACGAAACTTGGCAAAATTGTAGGGACTGTTAGCCCGATGTGCCTTTGCTAGGTCTCAATATATGTGCTTCAGTGGATTTTGAGAAATTAACGTTTAAATCAAGATATATATCTGTAACAGCGCTCCGGGCAGCGATCCGGTTAGCGAACCTTTCGCGTATCGGAACTTTGCGATGCGAAGCTGATTGGCCCTCCGGTGTCTGTCAACATTCTAAACAGTCCGGAGCGGCCGCCATCTTGTCTCTCGGTAGGATCGAGAGACAAGAGGAGGCCAAAACAAAGGGGGAAATTACCATAAGGGGGCATAGTAGTTCCTCGTTGACCCCCTAGGTTCAATTCAAATTCAAATGATCTTTATTCGGATTTAATACATCCATAAAAGTACATACAGAAAGTTTTTAAAAACATTTTTTAAAAAGCTAGTTTAAAAAATAAAAACAAATTATCCAATTAGGATAAGCAGCATACATGGCATAAAGTGCATAAAGTATATAGTGCAAAAAAGCATACCACATAATACAAGAGGAACATTAATCCTTTGATGTCCTTAAATTTCAGAAATACTTGTGTTCCCCCACGAGAATTGGTTCAAAACAAACACATATACAGTGTAGTCACTATTCAGTAGCTAGCATGATAATAAAGTGCCCAGATACATAGGATGGCATAATACTATAGTCCATTAGCCATGTTCCATACTAGCCCTTGATTTTACACAGGCTTTTATGAAACAACTGACAGAGTAAATGACATCATCTTTGTCCAACATTTGTAAAAATTGCAGAGCAGGAATAGAGTCTCGTAAATTATACTTGCGGAGGATCGGTTTTAAATATTGGCAAGTGTACAATTTATAATGGCCACAAAAAAAGAAATAATGTAATAAATTTTGTTTTCCACCGTGTAAACAGGGACAATCCAACTCTTCAAGTTTTTTATTGTAGCCAATAGGGAAGCTAAGCAAATAGACTATGCTTCCCTCCCGAAACCTAAATAAGAGACTCCGATTCCATCTTCCTATAGGCATTGACAGATATCTTATAGGATTATGTGATTTATCAACACCTAAATCAATGTTACATAGATATCTACTGACCACTGGTTTGATAGATTCTAAACTCATCCTTTCCTCAGTATATGAATCCATTAATGCCCGTTTAATAATATTCTTGTGGGCGGGTATAATGGAATCAGGAGAGCTAAATAAAGTTCCTTGTCCCACACGCTGCAAACTGTTTTTGACAGCATTAAGCCAGGGTATGTAATGTGATCTATCACTAGACAAGCAGTCAGTTATAATACTGCGCGTTAGTGTAGCCGCTGAGTTGAGCCATATTTTAATCCAAAAAATGGCAGGCCTCGATTTAATAAAATCAGCAATATATGGCAACCTTAATTCATTGTGACAGATCAGAGTGGGAGCACAAGGGACTCCCCCTAACACCCTCCTACAAAATCTGTTTTCCTCCACCTGGAGGGCCGAACTGTTACAGTACCCCCATACTTCAGCTCCATAAGTCCCAGTTGGTCGACATTGGGTACTGTAGATAGTAAGAAGGGGGGTAACGACGTCAGCCAATTTCGGTTGGCGAAGGGATAGGATCGAGTTAATTGATTTGCCAATTTTATTACTCGCGAAGGCAACATGTTGATGCCATAAACCTGAGTTGGAGAATAACAACCCTAAATAGGGGAAAGTGCTAGTGCATTTTAACATATCGTTGCCGGATTTAATTGATGTGATGTTATACTTCTTTGGTCCGCAATTCATTATAAAAGATTTTTTAAAATTGGTGTTTAGACCAAGATCGGACATGAAGGTAACAAACCCAGAAATTAAAGTGCGTAAAGCTTTCGGTGTACGCCCCATTAATACAGCGTCATCCGCATAGAGTAGCGTGCTAATGGGGGTACCGTTTATTATTGGGACATCCTTAATGATTTCACTCAAAGTACTACTTAACCTATTAATATATAAAATAAAAAGCAATGGGGCAAGTACGCAGCCCTGTCTGACACCTCTGCTGATAGGGATATCATCAGATAAGTCGCCAACATTATTAATTCTTACTCGCGCTTTTAAGTCCCTATGTAAATAAGAAAGAAAATACACCAATGAGTCGTCTAAACCATAATCAAGCAAAAGTGACCACAACTTAGAACGGTTAACAAAATCAAACGCAGAACTCAAATCCATAAAACCTAAATAAAGAGGGGATTTTTTAACAATGATATATTTAGCCATAATTAAATTTAAGTTTAAACATTGTTCAACGGTTCCTACTTTACTTCTGAATCCCAGTTGGCTACAATGAAGGACGTTGTTATCATCAGCCCAGTCCCTTATCCGCTTAAAAATTACCCTTCCCAGGACTTTTAATGTATTATCGATCAATGAGATCGGACGGTAACAGGCGGGATCAGACCTGTCACCTTTCTTAAATATAGGAACGATGACACTGTTCGACCAGGATGCGGGGATTGAGCTGTCATTTAGGTTATTAAATAGGTTGCATAAAAGGGGTGCCCAAAAATTTATTTCTGATTTTATCTGGTCAATAGAAAGACCATCGGGGCCTGGGGCTTTATTACTAGCACTATCAGTAATTGCATCCTCAACCTCTAATAGTGAAAAGACCAGAGGTTCAGTGCTGTGAGGTGAAGGGACAGTGTTTAGAGGGGTAGCTGATAAGGCGTAGATTTGGGAGAAATGTTCTACCCACGCCTCGCCTGTTATGTTGCTATTAATTGGGTTGATGTTGGAACCAAAGGATCTTAAAGACTTAACTTCTTTCCAGAAACCCATTGTGTCCTTCAATTTGGCCGTACGCGTAAGGGATTCCCAATGGTTAATTACTAGGGCTTCAGATCTAATTCGTAAAGCACTTTTATATTTTGATCTTGCTACTCTCACTAATTGAGAGTCCCTTGGATTAGTATTAAGTGCTGCCCTCAAATCCCTATTGGCCCTAGAGCAGGAGGAATCAAACCAACGAGGAGCCTGGGCGATGTTCTGCCTTACGGGTTTGGAAGATTCAGTTCTAATTGCCCTGCATAGGTCACCAAAAGCGCCAACCACCTCAATGCTGGGATTTGTATAGGACAGACAAGTCTCTACCGTCCCAGGGTGCTTTTTAATTACTCTGGAGAGTATTCCTTTATTGTCAGCACCCTTCCATACTAGTCTCAGTTTATCCGTTGTTAATGCTAGATTTTGAGGCCCTACCACTAACTTCGCTGCAACCCTTGAGGTCTGGGGATTGTGTAACTTAATTCTAATCGGGTAGTGGTCGCTGTAAATAGAACAAATGACTTCCGCTTTTAAGATAATTTCACCTAGTCTTGGACATGTGAAAATATAATCTATTGTGGAGGCATTACCATGACCTATAAAAGTGGGAGTTGTTATGTTATTTGCGCTAGTACATACAATATCCATAACATTAACTAGGTCACGGGAAGCTATATGATTTTTCAATTCTTCCCCATTTTTACATATTGGACTATGGCGATACATATGTGCATTAAAATCCCCACCAATGCAAATACCATCAAAGGGTCCGTACTTTTGCCCCCCCATAATTTCATCTATAAAATTAAACAATAATATAAAATTACCATTTGGGTGGCTAACAAAATCATTATTATAAAAATTAATAATACATAATTTCAATCTGTTAATGTACATTATAGCCGTAAAACAGCAATTTCCTGGTGTTGGGATCAATTTAGTTTGCACCCCACATTTTATTTTGGACCAGATAGATAATCCCCCACTCGGTCGCCCCATATGAGACGGGGAAGCCTTGTGATTATAACAACAAAAGCCCTCAATAGTTGGTGATGTTGTGCTCCAAGTTTCCTGTAGCAACAGTATATCACAATTATTATTAACCCAATTATGCCACTCTATGATTTTCAATTTAGATTTTAAACCTGCTATATTCCAACTGACTAAAGATAGTTCAGAGTCCAAAGGCAGATGGTCAAGGGTCTGAGGAGGTTCTCTCGGAGTACTTTTGGGCGAGGATTCAGGCACAGTCACAGGTTCGGATAACGGAGTCAAGGGTAGTTCGCCAGATATGGTCGAGGATGGTCAGCCTTGCATATCCAGATCCGAAAGGGGTGCAAATCTGTTATACATTTGAAATGGGAAATAAGGTTGTTGAAATTGCATAGATGGTGGCCTAAAGTGCATAGATGGTGGTTGAAAATGCATGGGTGATGGATGGTAGTGCATTGATGGCAAAGGGAATTGCATCAATTGTGGGCGAGGTTGTGTGGCCAATTGTCTATAAAAGTAACTTAGGGGTAACATAGTTGCAACAGTAGAGATTGATGAATAGTTGCCATTCTTGTTAAGGAGGTTTCTGACAGTCCCCGGGTTGTTGAAGTTAAGAACTATACAGTCGCCTTCCTTGTCCTTAAGTAAAGGGCCAACCCACGATACCCTACGTGCAGATATGATCTCTCTTGAGATATCAAATCCAACTCCTTTGTGTTTAGTCAGCCAATCTATGCTCTTATTTCTCAGTTGCACCCATGATTCCCCCTGGTCCTCCCTCAGTGGTGGGACACCTGCTAAAATCAAAACAAACGGACAAGCATCTGGTGGCAAATGTAAAGCTGGTCCTTGATGTTTGAAAGATTTGGTAGACCCTTGAGAGCCAGTCCCCACAGTATTATTAGCAGCAGCAGCAGCCGCATTTGGAGCTATAGGTGGTTTAATTGGGCCTTTGTTGCTATTTGACACAGGAATATTAGGAGTAGATGGAATAACAGCTTTCCTGGGAGCAGGTATGGGAATCGATTTTGTTGAATTAACTTTATTCACGGTTAGCCCTTCTTTGGTAGTTATGGATTTAGTTGTTGATGGCGTAGGAGTTGGGGGTAAAGAAGCAGAATTGGTCAATACCCCGCCCAAGGTACTGGTGGTATCCTGTGATTTTAGTGCCAGTATATTGTTTGTATTTTCCAGTTCTTTCAAAAGGCGATCTGCTCTGACTTGGTCCAAAACAATTGACCCCTTCTTTTTTGTTTCCCCAGTCTTGACCAGATTATCTAATCTGTCCAGTCTTTTAAAAATATTATTAAACTGACTGATCATTTGTTTCTCAATCCGGTTAAAAATGGTGTCGACGATAGTTTCTATTATGTTTCCATTCTGTCTAGATAAATTGTAGTTGTCACCCATTAGTGCTGTTTGGGTCCATATGGTTTTAGAATTCCCGCACTGGTGAGTGGTAGATACATCAGAAGTACTGCCCATATCAGCGGGATCTTTAACCTCTGTAGGGACAGTTAGAGCCCCTATAGGTGTATTTTTTATTCCACATGCTTTGCGGTGTCGGCTGGTTTTTGTGGGATAGGGGCTGTTTCCTTTTATTAGCACTCTGTTTAGTTGTACCTCTTTTGCGTTTTTCCCTTCCTGTTTTATTACAGCTGGAATCGATGTTGTCCAGAGTAATTACATCATCCTGCGAGGCAGTTATGATGGTAGAAACATTTTCTGTCTGGAGGGAAACTGGAGATGTCACTGTCCGTATGGGATTAGATACTACTACCCCTGATGTTGTGGAGGCAGGATCTTGTGCTATGTAGGTGACAGTGTTTTCATCATCCGTAATAGTGGGCACATCAACGAAGGGATGTGATGATTTTACCACTACTATTTCCGGGTTTATGTGACCATCTCCGTTGGGACAACTGGTGATACTTGCGAGAGACATTTTATTATAAGTTGAATGGGAACCCATAGAAAACCTTCTCTCAGTCTCCACTATTTCATTAAAAGCAGAGTCTATCATTGACTCAAAGGAAGTGATGAGGGAGACAGAAGTGTCAATGACCTTATTTTCAGCATCAATAATATTACTCTCACTCATTTTGTACTCCAATGTTAATTCTCACCTTTGATACAGAAGTTAGTTCTTAGAGGGGTGGCCCGCCCGTCCACTGTAGTCCACTGACGGCCACAGACGGCCCGCCCTTTGCCCGGGCTTAGCCCCGGGCGCTCCCCGCGCGCGACTCGCGGGTCGAGAGGCGTTGCACTCTTTTTACGCGCCTCCGGGCGCTCTGCTGGTGTCACGGCCGCCGGGGCACCTGGGAATTGTAGTTTCCCTGCCCGCTCGGCGCCGTCGCTCAAGGTGTGTCCGTTCGTTGCGCCGTTTCCCTCACGGCGGTGCTGAGGCACAGTTCAGGCGGCCCCAAGGAGGTAAGTGCGGTCAGCCGTTTCCCTCACGGCGCTACTGTCTCACTCCGGAAGCTCCCAGTGCACGCTCGGCGCTGCACTCTTTTTACGCGCCTCCGGGCGCTCTGCTGGTGTCACGGCCGCCGGGGCACCTGGGAATTGTAGTTTCCCTGCCCGCTCGGCGCCGTCGCTCAAGGTGTGTCCGTTCGTTGCGCCGTTTCCCTCACGGCGGTGCTGAGGCACAGTTCAGGCGGCCCCAAGGAGGTAAGTGCGGTCAGCCGTTTCCCTCACGGCGCTACTGTCTCACTCCGGAAGCTCCCCCCTAGGTTTTATGTGGAGGTTTTAAAAGGGCCTAGGAGGGTCCAAAAAAAAAAAAAAAAAATTTTTTTTTTGCGTGGTAAGCGCCAAGTTCGCGAACCGGAAAGCGTTCTGGGCAGCGAACTTTATGGATAAAAGAATGAAAGACTTTTCTAATACTGTATGTTAATTGTTTGTTGTTTTTCTTGTTTTTTTTTGTTTTCTCTTTTTTTTAAAGTGTTTTTTTTATTTTGATTCTTTTTCATAATTTATTAAACTTTCTAACATTTCAGTGTCTGAAATGTCATTATTTTCTTGAAATATTGTTTGCAATCTGTGAGGTTGCAAAATGTCCTCATTTGCAAGGAGGACATCTACTGCTTGGACACATTGCAGCAGTTCATTATCCAAGCTTTCATCCATAAATTCCATGTCAATTTGTTCAATTAATTCCTGGCTGCTCTCTTGCAGGTCCATCTCAAAAGAAACTTGCTGCTCGCCTTCCATTTTGCCTGAAATTTGGATTAAAAAAATATATATTAGTAGAGATAGGGCACTGTTGGGATTAATTTTAGATAGGCAGTTTTTATCAGTGAATTTATCTTTTGGCAGTGTATAGTATGAGAGTGGAAATAGGACTATAAAAAAGTGTATGTGATTCAACCAAGACAAGCCTTACTCCATTCATAACTATAACAGAGAAGTCTATCTAAATACATTACTACTACAGAGGGATAGTGTATATCTAGCAGAAAAAGCCTACTATATTAAGTTATAGTGCACTATATATTAAATTATAACTTACCTTCACAAAGAAGTTGAAGTTTTTTGAAGCTATTGAAATAGGAGGTACAACAAGAAGTAGTAGTCAAAATGGCTGTGTTTCCTTCTCTCCCTTTATATATATACAGGTATATAACCAATCAAATGTCAGGTAATAAGAGTAGAAAATGAAAGTAACATTTTCATTGGTTGTCAATTCCAACAATTCAGATGTGTTTTGTGAAGTAATTTACCTCACGGTACTTGGAGAGGTCTACAGGCTAAATGGCTAAATGAAATTTCAATGAAATTTGTGAGAATGGAAGGGATTGTTATGTAGTATGAGCTAATCTATATTTGGTGAGAGTGTGTCTAGTCGTTTTTCTGTAAATTACTTTCCCACCTTTTTTTTTGGACCGCTTTCCGGGAAGCGGCCCGGTTCGCGAACCTTAAGCGTCACGGGAGTCCACCATTTTGTGTTTCGGTCGCATTAAGATACAAGATGGAGGGCAAATAATGTTTAGAATGGGTAGAAGGGGTCATGGTAGACTTATCTTGACCCTCTAGGTTTTCTGAGGGTGGCTGAGGAGGCTTATATGTGCGGAAAAAAACATTTTTTTTAAAAATTCCGCGAGGTTAGCTTTCGGTTCGCGAACCGGGTAGCGCCCCGGGGAGCGAATTTTGTGGAAAAATAATGAATAAAATTAGAAAAAAATAATAATTGTGAGTGATCAGATGAAGGGTAGCTCTGAGAAGAGCTTTTGGGTTTATGGTACATTTAGGTACTTATAAGTAGGTACCAATGCACAGTCTTAAATTCAGAATGAAAATTCTGTTGCCCTCATCTGAGAAGTGAACTCCATCTCCTCTGTAGATATCTTGCATGTAGTAACGCAAGTTATTGTTGTACAGAGAGCCCATTCCATGGTCTCTCATGAAAGCTGAAACAGATTTGTTTACATGCTTCCTCGCTTTCTCAATTTGTGGACAAAATTGGTTGGACCACTTCCATTTCTGTCTTTGGCATATATTGGAATATACCAAGGCAGTTTGAGGAAAAAGTGCCATTAATTGCTCAAAGGTGTCCTTTAAAAGCATTTCCAGACCTACCCCTGTCAAAGTGCCCAAATCATTACCTCCACAGTGCACAATTAACAGGTCAGGTTTTGGCAAATGCATAAAGGTTTTCACCAATGGTATCAATTGGTGACATTTTAATCCTCTTTGGCCCAACCACTTAATTTCCACATCTTGTAAATTGAGGTTAGGTAAATTTCTGTTCTCAGCATACCTTTGAGCCCAGTGGATGTAACTATGTCCAACAATCCAGACCTTAAACATGGTGGGAGAAGGTTGTTCTGCAGTCAGATGAAGTGTGGTAATGAAAGGGCAGTTGAAACAGTAGGAGTTTCTAAAGAAAAAAAACCTGTGGATTTACAATGCTAATGATTCATTAGCAGTGATTGGTGCATTTCCATTTCTGAAAACAGAAAGTTAGGGTGCATGGATGTGTTCTTTGAAACATGTCATTTGAATGGTCAAGGAAGAAACATTTAATGAAAGATTGCACTGGATACGCAGGTGCACTGAGAGTTCACAGTTCAATTGAAACATTGTTGTGTGAATTTGCAAACATGAGAGGTCTTCCAGGAGGTGGTTGCTATGGAAACAAGGCAGATAGGGCAGAGGGGGGAAGGGTTTTGATTTGAAAAAAGTGAGGGAAGAGGTATGATTGGCTAATATGAGAGATATGTGAAATGAATATCTGTATTTCTGTGCTTTCAATAGCTGCAGCCTTTGGAGTGCATCCTTTTTCTTCTGCTGAAGACAATTTGGTGTATTTCTGAGACTGTTTTCAAAACTCAAAAAATATTTGCTAAGGTGAGAAAAGATTTATTTAATTTAGATAGAGAATAGTATGATTTAAGGAGAAAATGATGAAGAAAGCTGTGTTTTTAAAATGTGGTTTTGTCTCTAGTGATATAGTAATAGAATTAGTTTCATAGAGAAATTGTAATTGCATATTTGGTGTAACATTCTGGCATGCAGTAACACAAGATATTGTGATATATGGAGCCCATTCCATGGTCTGTTATGTAAGCTGAAACAGATATGTTGCTTTTAAAAACGATTTAAGAAATCAATTACATTTCTGGATATGTACTGCTAGAGCTTCATAGGTTGTTTTGAGCCATATTTATAAGGTATTTGAGTGTCTAAGATGTTATGTTTTCCTTTTAAAATGTAAAGTGTTCCTCATGGGGCAAGTGTCTTGTAAATACGCTCCCACTTGTGCTTGGCAAATTTAGATTTTGATTATGGGAGTTACCTAGCCATGTTAATAGTGTCCCAAAAATGGTGCTAGGGAATTGCAGAAAACACTTTCATGTGTCGCAAGGACATTTTAAGTCATTTCTTCATGAATGCAGGTATACAATTGATTTATATGCTGTGTTTAAAAACGAATTTTGAAATCAATTAAATTTCAGGATATGTACTGTTAGAGATTCATAGGTTGTTTGGGGTCATATTTAGAAGGCATTTTAGTGTCTTTGATGTTATTTTTCCCTTTTTAAATGGAAAGCGTTCCTCATGGGGCCCTGAGCAGTTCTTAGCCATGTTATTTAATAGGAAGTGGATAACATGGCTAAGAGCATTTGCTAGAAAATGCATGAATATCGCTGACTTTTCTGCGATGTTATGTTTACCTCTTAAAATGTAAAGTGTTCCTCATGGGGCAAGTGTCTTGTAAATATGCTCCCACTTGTGCTTGGCAAATTTAGATTTTGATTATGGGAGTTACCTAGCCATGTTAATAGTGTCCCAAAAATGGTGCTAGGGCATTCCAGAAAACACTTTCATGTGTCTCAAGGACATTTTTAGTCATTTCTTCATGAATGCAGGTATACAATTGATTTATATGTTGTGTTTAAAAACGAATTTTGAAATCAATTAAATTTCAGGATATGTACTGTTAGAGCTTCATAGGTTGTTTGGGGTCATATTTAGAAGGCATTTTAGTGTCTTTGATGTTATTTTTCCCTTTTTAAATGGAAAGCATTCCTCATGGAGCCCTGAGCAGTTCTTAGCCATGTTATTTAATAGGAAGTGGATAACATGGCTAAGACCATTTGCTGGAAAATGCATGAATATCGCTGATTTTTCTGCTATATTCATGCATTGCGGCCGTTTTTTTTTCACATTGCTTCATAGGTTGTTTGGGGTCATATTTAGAAGGCATTTTAGAGTCTTTGATGTTATTTTTCCCTTTTTAAATGGAAAGCGTTCCTCATGGGGCCTTGAGCAGTTCTTAGCCATGTTATTTAATAGGAAGTGGATAACATGGCTAAGAGCATTTGCTGGAAAATGCATGAATATCGCTGATTTTTCAGCTATATTCATGCATTGCGGCCGTTTTTTTTCACATTGCTTCATAGGTTGTTTGGGGTCATATTTAGAAGGCATTTTAGAGTCTTTGATGTTATTTTTCCCTTTTTAAATGGAAAGCGTTCCTCATGGGGCCCTGAGCAGTTCTTAGCCATGTTATTTAATAGGAAGTGGATAACATGGCTAAGAGCATTTGCTGGAAAATGCATGAATATCGCTGACTTTTCTGCTATATTCATGCATTGCGGCCGTTTTTTTTCGCATTGCTTCATAGGTTGTTTGGGGTCATATTTAGAAGGCATTTTAGTGTCTTTGATGTTATTTTTCCCTTTTTAAATGGAAAGCGTTCCTCATGGGGCCCTGAGCAGTTCTTAGCCATGTTATTTAATAGGAAGTGGATAACATGGCTAAGAGCATTTGCTGGAAAATGCATGAATATCGCTGATTTTTCTGCTATATTCATGCATTGCGGCCGTTTTTTTTCACATTGCTTCATAGGTTGTTTGGGTTCATATTTAGAAGGCATTTTAGTGTCTTTGATGTTATTTTTCCCTTTTTAAATGGAAAGCGTTCCTCATGGGGCCCTGAGCAGTTCTTAGCCATGTTATTTAATAGGAAGTGGATAACATGGCTAAGAGCATTTGCTGGAAACTGCATGAATATCGCTGATTTTTCTGCGATATTCATGCATTGCGGCCATTTTTTTTCACATTTGCAAGCACTTCTTAGCCATATTATCCAATGGGAGGTGGATAACATGGCTAAGAGCATTTGCTTCAAAGGTTGTTTGGGGTTATACACCATTTTTGGGAAATTATTAACATGCCTATCTAACTCCCATAATCAAAATCTAAATTTGCCAACCGCAGGTGGGAGCGTATTTACAATAAATTTGCACCATGAAGAACGTACAATAGCATACTAGACACTCAAATGCCTTATAAATATGACCCAAAACATCTTATGAAGCACTAGTAGTGCATATTTCCAGAAATGTATTGGTTTTCATTTAATGATTTACTTCATTGGTAGGCCTTCACATGTTTTTTTACCTTGGTTTTTTTCAGTGAAAATCTTATCTGCAACCATGTGTTGGCCTCACCTCAAATAAACAAAACAGGTGATGGACTGAATGTGGATCAATGACACACATTCACCCCAGTCTAAAGATCAGGGCCTAAACAAATCTTTAGATAGGCTACATCTTATCGTCATCCTGAATTAATGATTTAAAATATTAGGGAGTGATTTATGAGTGTTGTATGCCTGTTTTGTACCATTGAGTGTCATTTTTGTGATGCAGTGCTGGTGGAAAATATTTGCTATGTTAAATAATTAGTACGGCATTAAGTTTTAGATGACTGTTATTTATTTACTGTTTGGTAATAGTGGTTAATAACATTTTATATTATATTTTTCCACAGATTCAACTGCAGATTCTTTCATAGTTTGGAAAATGCCTTCCAAAAGTAGAATACGAAAGGCTAGAAAACGTCAAAGACAGCAGGATGATGTTTTATTGCAGCAGTCCTCTTCCCCAAATACTTGTCAAAACACCAAGAAAGGTCCGGGTAAGAGCACGAAATCATTCTTAAGAAATATTTGTAGTAAAAAAAGTTTTGCGCAAAAAAATGTTTCAGTTCACAAAAAGAAAAGTAATTTAAATGGAAAGGAGAGACCCATCACAAATGTTACTGGTAGAGGAAGAGATAACTCTGTGCATGATAGTAGAAGGAAACAACAGTTTAGGGACATTCGAAATCGAATGTTCCGTAATAGGATATTAGTTAATTTATTGAAAAATATTAAAAAGAAAGGTCAACAGAAAGCGGCATTTTATAAGAAGAAGAAAAATGTAGAGAAAATTATTGATCATGCTTTTGAAATTAAGCGAAAGTTGTTTATTTTGGTAATCAATAGAATTAGGAAACTAAGCAAGGTAATTTCTGATTTCAAAACAAAAAGTAGATGGAAGAGAGTAGTAAATCGTACTAACTTTTGTGAAGTTTTTTCCGGAGAATGGATGCATAGTTCAAGTTGTGAGGCATTTTTTAATGAGGAGAGTTATTTTCAGGATAATGATTTGGTGTTTGCAGTTGACACCAGTGGTCGAGCTTATGAAGTGAAGGATGGTTGTCCAGTTGAAAAAGAACAACTTGTGACAACAGAGACAGCAGAGGCGCTAAGTGATGAGGTTTTAGGAAGACGTCCTAAGGGTCCTGTGTACATTTGGAAGTGTAGTTCTATTTGCAGTGTGCGACAGGTTTCCATCAATTTGCTTTGTGATTTTATACGGACATTTAATAAGAAAAGTTTGAAGCAGAAAATGAAGTTGTTGCAAGATTTAGATCCTTGCAGAGTGAGACAAATGACAGGTTTGCGTGGTCATTCACTGGCTTGTCTTTCCAGGAGAGTATGCCAGAGTGTTTTTCATCATTTCAGGATGCTAGCAGTGCATCATAATAAAGTGAGAAAATTAGTGAGAATGTTGTATTATGCTAAGAGTCCAGCAATTATGCTTAAACAATTATGTGCTGCTCTTTTGCATGGTTCTGAAATAGATGTGAAGAATATTTGTGAAGAAATTGAGTTTTGTTACTTTGGTAGTAAAGATGAGAATGTTCAAATTGACCCTGTAGTAGAGGGTAATGTGGAAGATAATGTACAGGTTTCCAGTACAGATAATTTTCTGAAGGAAATTGCCACGTTTCAGATGAAATCAAGTGAGAGGCCTAATTTCACTTGTGTATGTTGTCGACGCACTTATTATAAGAATCAGACTAAGGTAGTGGATTTATATGCAAAAAGTGAAAGGGAAAATAATAGTGAATGGAAGGATTTTGCCACATACTTGATGGTAGAAAATTATTTTGATTTGGGATCGGATCAACGTGTGTGTACTTATTGTTGTAATAAATTAAACCAAAACCAGATGCCTGCTAGGGCAGTTCATAATAATCTGGAATTGGTTGAGATTCCTTCTGAATTGAAGGATTTAAATACTTATGAATCTATTTTGATTCAAAGTATCCATCCCTTTCAGGCTATTGTAAGAATGGAGCCAAAGACAGGGAAGTTGCCTCCAGCAGATTTACAGAGAGGATTAAAGGGAAGAGTTGTTTATTTGCCTCTAGATTTGAAGAAAAACATTAACACAATTGGAATAGAAAAAGTGGAAGAGGAATCTCTGGTTATCTTGGTTAATGGGGTTCCGACAAAGAATAAGAAAATATGGCAAGATTTAGTGGATGTTAGGAAAGTCAAAAAGGCAACAGTGTATTTGAAGAAAAATAATAAGTACTATAAGAATGTATATGTTGCAGAAGAGGAAGTAAGTGATGAAGAGGATAGCGATTTGTGTGCTGGCCAAATTGAGAAAGTAGAGGCCTCTAAAAGTGAAGAAATATATGAACATTATAGTGTTCATCCTTTGCATTCCAAGGAAGTCATGGGGAATGCTATTGAGTTGTTTCAAATGAAACAAGCCAAAGGGAGTCCCATTAGTGTTTGGGAGGAAAGTTTGGAAGCTCGGTGTTTCCCACAGCTATTTCCCACAGGTCAAGGAGGAAGATATGATGAGCAACCTCATCAAATTCCTGCGTCTGAATACCGGACTTTACGATTGTATGCAGAAGATCCTAGGTTTCGGCAATGCATTCCCTATTTGTTTCATCTCCTGTTTGAAAGCGATCTGTCTGGACTGTCATATGCAGTGAACCACATCTTAAAAAGTGGTATACAGATGCGAAATATCTCGGCAAGTGACTTTATGCATAAAGTCAATGTCCAAGACAGTATTTTGGATTCTCACTTAATTAATCTCATGGCGTGTCAGCGTGGTACTAATGAGTACTGGTACCGTCGTCATGGTGATTTAAAATGTATGCTGAGGAACTTAGGAACTCCAACATGGTTCCTCACTCTGAGCTGTGCCGAGTATGGCTGGGAAGACTTACTTCAATTTCTACGAGAGGCAAATGGGAATATTGAAAACATTGAATTCAAGACACCTGGAGAACTGTGTTCTTTGGATCCAGTGAATGTATGCAGGTACTTCAATCATAGATTTGAAGCTATGATGTCTTTCATCACAAATAAAAAGAATCCACCTCTTGGAGAGGTGTTGGATTTCTTCTGGAGAAAGGAGTACCAAGCAAGAGGTGCCCCTCATATACATATGTTGCTGTGGATCAAGGATGCACCTAAATTTGGAACAGATCCGGATGACTTAGTGATGAATTTCATCGAACAGTATTCTACGTGTGCTGTTCCAAACACAACGGAGAAGAAAAGTCTAAGAGAACAAGTTCTACGTTTCCAAAGCCATCGTTGTGGAAAGTACTGTCGTCGTAAATTCAGAAACAAGGACAAGTTCTACACCAAATGTCGTTTCAACTTTCCACGACCGGTGATTTCTAAAGGAAGAGTGAACAGTTTGATGTCTTCGCTGCGACATAATGTGACGAGGAAATCACCCAAGAATACATACAATTTGAAAAGGAATGAAGAGTCCAAGTACATCAATGACTACAACCCAGTGATTTTGTCCATGTGGAATGCCAACATGGATATACAGTTTGTGGCTGACAACTGTATGGCTGTGGCTCGGTATGTGACATCTTACATCACCAAAAAAGAAAAGACCGAACTGAAGGATATGTGGGAGGACATTTCCCATGAAAAGAGCCTCAGCAAGAAGTTGTACAGTTTCAGTCTGAAGATGTTGTCGCATCGAGAAATCGGAGCTTACGAATGTTCTGATCGATTGTCTTCAGCAAGTCTCTATGCCAAATCCAGGAGTCTCGTTTGGGCGAGTCTTGGTCTTGCTGCAACGCGAAATCGAGTTCTAAAACCTGTCCGGGAAATTGAGTATTTGGCAGAAAAGGAACCAAACAGTACCGACATTTTGAAGACCAACATGTTGGATACATATTATCCAAATCGAAGCAGTCACCTTGAGAATGTTTGTCTATATGAGGTTCTCCAAAATTATATATTCAAGAGGAACATCAAAGAAGATATTGAGAAAGGAGTGTATGCTGTCATTGGAAGTGAGGGATGCCTGGTCAAGCAAAGAAAATTCCAATTAGTAAACCATCGAAAATTGAGTGGTGAATCTCCAGAAAAAAAGGAGTTTTTTTATTTAGCACTTTTGCAACTTTTCAAGCCTTGGCGTGCAGAAGAGGAACTGCTTGGAGATTTCCTCTGTTACGAAGACTCTTTCAATGCAGCCAAGGAGTCCATAGAATGTCCTGCTTTTTCTAAATATCAAGAAATGCTAACTTTGGAAATTGAGCAGGAAGCAACGATTGCAGCCGAGATTGCCAGAGACAGTTCTCAGGACAGTCAGAGTTCTGTTTCATTGAGTCAAGATCCACTTGGAGGACCTATTATCGAAAATGAAGCTGCCACTGCTATGAATGAAGTAGAAAGAGCCATGACACATGCTCAGGAGGATTCAGTTAACTTAGAAGACTTGGAAAAACAACTCAACGTTGAGCAGAGGAAAATATATGATGAAGTTACCAAGGAAATTGAGCACGGATTAAGTCATGAGAAGAACAAGTGCTCATGTACATCGTTGAAGCCTGTCCGACTGTACGTGAGTGGAGAAGCGGGAACTGGAAAAAGTTTCCTCATTAAAGCAATCTCTTGTTATTTGCAGGAAAGGACTGAGTCATCGCTGTCTTGTGTTGTCACCGCTCCTACTGGACTGGCAGCACATAACATTAAAGGTATTACTTTGCATCGTCTACTGATGCTGCCGGTGGAGCATGACAACAAATTACAATACAACAAGTTATCTGGAGATGCTTGCTGTGAAGTTTCAAGAGTCTTGAGGAAAATGAAACTACTTATCATTGACGAAGTAAGCATGGTTTCCAATGTCATGCTTGCCTTTGTGCATTTGAGAATGCAAGAAGTACTTAAAACTGAATATGATGTCTTATTTGGTGGGAAACACATCATTGTTTTCGGAGATCTTCTGCAGCTGACACCAGTAAAAGGTCAACCTGTGTTCAAAATACTCACGCATGAAGATACCAGGAAGTGCCTAGGGAGCATTGGCAACGTCAATATATGGTTAAACTTCAATTATGCAGAACTGCATCAAAATATGCGTCAGGCAAAGGATGAAGATTACAAGAATATTCTACAAGATATTAGAATTGGAAAAGTGACCGAGCATGGGAAAGAAGCTTTAAATGCACGATTACTGTCAAATTTATATCCCAAACAAGAGATTGTGCCTGAGAATATTTTTCAGAAAATTACTGAGAAGAAATCCGGGATATGTCTCATGCCAACTCTTGCAGAATGTGCCATCTTCAACAACAAAATGTTGAATTTAGAAAAGCAAGAGATTGAGAAACTTGAAGCTATCGACAAATTAGAGCATATGGGATCAACAATTATTTTGTCAGACAATTTGAAATCAAAATTGGATTCATTAGAGAAGACTATATCTAAGACAGCGGGTTTTGAAAAGACTTTGAATGTGTGTTTAAATTGCCGAATCATTTTGAGAAGGAATTTACATGTAGAAAGAGGTCTGGTAAATGGATCAATGGGTAATGTTGTTGATTTTGAGAAATACAAAAATAGAGATGGAATAGAATTTTTAAGAATTAAATTTGATGGCATTGAGGAAGTACAGCAAATTGGTCGTTGTTCTGCTAGGTTTTTGCTTGTTAAAGACTTATATGTTCGCCGTAAACAGTTTCCTGTTTGCTTGGCATATGCGGTGACAATACATAAATCGCAAGGTTTAAGTGTAGACTGTGCATTGGTGAATATTGGCAGTTCTGTGTTCAAGGAGGGTATGGCATATGTGGCATTGTCACGAGTTAGAACTTTATCGGGATTGTATTTGATTGACTGTGATGTCACAAATATTTGTGCGGATCTAGATTGTGTTAAGGAATACAATAGGTTAAGAAGAGAGTATGCGCCACATTTGCCTCAATATCCTTTGTTTGAGAAACGTGTGGTAGGCCAGAAACGTAGAAATATCAGTAATAGTAGGGAGGTTGTTGCAAAAAGAATAAAAGTCAATGAACCGAATGTTGTTAGCAGAAAGAAAGTGGATTCTGTTGAAGATGTTGTTGGTTTTCAATTTGAAAACAGTTCTGGTGTCAACTGCTATGCAAATGTAGTGGTTAATGTTCTCTTTTCACTAGAGAGTTTAAAAGAGCAGATTCTGTTGAATTCAGAACAAATTTTATGCTGTTTGTTGAATTCTGTTTTTGAGAAATGTAGCACTGATCGAACAAAAGTAGAAAGTGTGTCTGAAGTTCGTTATCTGTTAGATGAATGTTCAGGTCAAACAGACTTCTCTGAAAATAATCAGCAAGATTGTCAGGAGTTTTTAATGTATATGCTTGATGTATTGGAAGATGAGGGTGTAGATGTAGATCACCTGTTTGGGCTTTCTTATCAATGGCAGCATGACTGCGAGAACTGTATGGTATCAAGTACTACTAGTGTAGACTCAGAAAGATTTATATATTTAACTTTGCCAGACAGTAAATCAGTGCCCTTTAATAAGCTAGTAAATGCAGCGGATCACAACATGGAGTGTAGCCAATGTAAATGTGATATGATGTCAACATTATTTATACGTAGATATAGCCAGTATGTCATTTTAATGATCCAACGTTGTAGGCCTGATGGATCAAAATTGTCAACTTTAATAAAAAATTTTGTGGCTTCTCAGCTGTCAATATCAGGGAGGACTTTTGTTACTGTAGCAATTATCTATCACGATGGTCCATCAACAACATCAGGACATTATACAGCTTACTTAAAGTCTGGAAACGGCTGGTCATTCTGTAATGATTCCGTTGTAACTTTCACAAAAAAATTGCCGTTTGACCTTAAAAATTCTTACCTGGTGTTTTTAAAACCAAAATTTTAAGTAGAGGGAATGTAAGTCTGCAATGCTGTCTAGATTAAAAATCCAACTATATAAACCTGATGCAAGTAAGTCTACTTCATAGTAAGCAGTATCAGTGTCATAGGAAAAGGAGAACATGAGTGACAAAGAAGAGTAAGATATTAGTAGTCCAGGATTGTGAAAATAATCTCAAATATTTTATTTTTGAAAGTTGCGAAAATAGAAAATGTCGGGATTTGATTGGAAGAATTACAAGACTTGCGAATCGCGGCAACATGATTTGGCCTAGTGGAAACATGTGATATAATGAGAGAAGTTTTTTTTCTATGTAACATATTTTACGTATCGATGGAGGTTTTCTTTCAGAAAGTGGCGGGCTGAAAATATTTATAGCACAACAGAGTGGATGCTGTTTATAGGAGATCCTTCGACGTCATTGAAAGTAAGTTAATTTTAAGGAGTTTTGAAATCAGATTTCTTAGGTTGTATGGGTTTTTTAAACACAGTCATTTTGATTGTGTTTTTTTTCTCCCCGCTGTTACATGATGAATACCTTCAAGTCACTGATTTAAGTGAAATTTGATACATTCTGAGAACAGCAAAAATAAACCATTTAACATGTATAATTAATGTTATGCTTTTTGTCCTTATGATATACATTTAGAAATGTGAGGTACATATGGGTAAGCTGAGTTCTGTAAATATCAATTTTAATGCTTACAGTGCTGTACTTCTGGGTACTGTTTTTTTTAAAAAAAGAAAAGAGGCCTCACCTCAAAGAAAGCTCTTGAAAGCACACATCTTATTTGCATCCTAAAACAATCATTTAAAATGTTAGACACAATTTTATGATGGCTTTACATCTTTTTTGCGCTGCAATTGCATCACTATTGTGAGACATTAGCAGTGCAAAAAAAGCACCATGTTCCAAAATAGGCCTCAGTTCATCAACATCAAGATACAGTTTCTTTAAAATATATATATTTAGGATTGTGTAGGGGACGTAGAGAAGCAGAGACTTCTGTAAATGTCAAAGTTGTTGAAAAACTGTTTGTTCTTGAACCTTTTCCCTTGTCTTTTCTAATTTTTAAATACATGTTTTAATATTTTTGGAAATGTTTGTTCTCTGTTTTACAGATTGAAAGTATGAAAAAATATTTTAAAAAGGTAACAAGAATTATAAGGTAAATGTTTTCTACTCTTTTTACCCGCAATGCACTGCTGATGATGTCACTGACACTATCTCTCATTTACTCTCTATAGCTGTCTTTCTTTTTACATTATTCTCTGTTTACTTCCCTTATACTAACTCTTTTTTTTTAAAAAAAAAATATTTTTTTTGGTTCGCTTCCAGTTCGCGAACCGGTCAGCGAACTTGAAGCGAACCAAAAGAAATAGAGCTTGCCAGAGTGATAAACATTCTAGCAATTTTGTTTGAAAGGGGAGGTAGTTCTGAAAAGAACTGTTTTTTTTGTTTTTGTTGTTTTATTTATTTTTTTTTTTTTCTGAACATTTTTTGATTTTTTTGTATTTTTTGAACTGTTTTATGTTTTTTTTGTGTTTTTTATGGAGGGGAAACAACAAAAAACAGGCATTGAAAACGGCTCAACAGGAGCAAAAAAAAAATTACTTCTTGGGTGCATTAGGGCATTTATGATTTTCGAATGCCATATTAATCAGGTTGACACTCATGTTGCCATATGACAGCATAGCACCACAGTAGATACAAGTGAACTTCATATGTTGAAAATTGGGTTGAATGTTTGGCACAGTTTCTTGTGCCTCTCTTCCCGTCAAAGACATTCTGGAGGTAGATCTGGCCACAGGAGTTGTCGGGGGATTGTCTTCTAGATCCCTTAACTCAGCCCGGCTGTAGTTTAAGGGATGCCACCTGCTCATGTGTTGATGCATCGTATAGTTGCCCATACTGTATTTCTTTTCTGTGCCTCTCGACAATCTGTAATCACAGATGAGGCAGGTGGCATATTTGGCATTCACCTTCTTTGATCCAGGAGGGATGGAGAAAAACTGCCAGATGAAACTTGTTTTTCGTTTTGAAACCCGGGGCAACTCTTCGACAAATTGTGGTTCCTCTCTGTTCTCTTCTTCTTCTTCCTCCTCTTCCTCCTCTCTGTTACTGATAAATTGACTAGGTGGTCCTCTCTTCTTATGAGGAGGTGGAGGTGGTGGTGGGGGTCCACCAGCTGCAGCAAGTACAGAAGCCATTGTTCAGTTCTAGCTAAATGGTCTTTCTCTCACCAAGATGAAAGTCAGAGTGAGGAAATAAGGAGGAGTTTACATGATTTGGGGAAAGCAAAAGTTCTGAACCAATGAAAAGTGTTATTTTTAGGTCACATGACCTAGTCATACATCATTTGGAAACCAAAAGTGAAATGAACCAATGAAAAGTTTGATAAACAAGTCACATGACCTGTTCCGCTTACGTTACGCGGCGCGCGCCGCGTCCCAGATCGCTTCCGGTTCGCGGTCCGGAGCACTTCCGGGAGCGCTAACGCGGCGCGTCATTAGACGCATTACGCGATAACGTGATACGTCGCGCTTCCGCGACGCGTCACAGTTCCGCTAACGTAACGTTGACCGGTTCGCGGACTAGATCGCGGTATCAAGATGAGCTAACGGAAAGCTTCCCGGTTCGCGAACTAGAAGCGAAGAAAAAAAATATTTAAAAAAAAAATTATCAATAAACATCTAAATATATTTTGGGATTTAAAAAAGAATACATTTTACAGCTACAGATGTTAGCTTTTAAAAAACCAATGAAATTCACAGAAAAAACCATAGGTTATAGACCATATATAGTTAGAAATTTGCATTTAAAAAACCATTGAAATTCAATGAAAAAACCATAGGTTATAGACCATATATAGTTAGGGATTTGCATTTACAAAACCTTATTTTACTCGCACAAAACCATTGAAATTCCATATATAGTTAGTTGCGCTAACTATATATCGCGCACCCGCAATCCACTGCTGATGATGTCACATATTACATCATTCATGACATGGTCAGTGACATCACTGATGACATCACTGATGACATCTCAAATGACATCACTGATGACATCACTGATGACATCTCAAATGACATCACTGATGACATCACTGATGACATCTCATTTGACATTACTGATCACATCACTGATGACATCATTCATGTGATTATACGATGAACCTCTTCAGACTCTGATATAACCTTAGATACACTCAGTGTAAACAGACACTCACAGACTGTCACTCATCCATGGAGTTACTCACACACCTAGTCAGTCATGCAAAGAATCAATCACACCTCCATTTCCTCAACTATACAGTTATACACATCTTACTTATTCGAACATATACTAACACATATTTACTCCCTTATACAATCCCTGATACAAGTTCACAATGATCCATACAGCCACTCACACATTCACTGGCTCTTATGCACAGTTATTTATATATGTCAACTCTCACATGTACTGTGTTTTACATATGTACTTACTTTAACATGTAGCACTGAGATATCCATTCACTCACCAATACACTCATGCACACAGTCAACCGCCCATACAGCTGTTTCCACATGCACTTTTGAACCCATACATCTAGTGAATCAACTGATCACACATCTATGCACAGAGTCATACACCTCCCAGCCACCCCAACAAACACTCAGTCTCCCATACAAATACTTGGGCAACCAATCAATAACCCATATAGTTACTCATATAGCTACTGATCAACACATGCAGCAGTTTACAGAACAACAGACATAATGATGCACAAATTAAGACAGTTTAGTCACCTACCCATGCACTCAGTGAGACACATTTAATCGTTCACTCATACAGTCAGTCATGCACCTACTAAATCCTTCATCCAGACACTTATACATCCACTCATTCTTCAATATGTAAGACATATTTTAACTTTACAGAAACATACAGTCACTGGATGTTGTCATCAGTGATGTCATCAGTGATGTCATTTGAGATGTCATCAGTGATGTCATCAGTGATGTCACTGACCATGTCATGAATGATGTAATATGTGACATCATCAGCAGTGGATTGCGGGTGCGCGATATATAGTTAGCGCAACTAACTATATATGGAATTTCAATGGTTTTGTGCGAGTAAAATAAGGTTTTGTAAATGCAAATCCCTAACTATATATGGTCTATAACCTATGGTTTTTTCATTGAATATATATATATATATATATTACCTACTGGCTATCGCCAGTAGGTATATATAGTTAGGATTTTTTCCCTATGGGATTTCTGAAAATTCTATGTCTAATAACTTTAACGTTTGTGGACGGAATCGGCTGAAATTTTCAGGAAAATGGCACATTTTGTTTCTGAGCAGCCCCTGAAAATTTGGTGGGGTTTCGTCAAGGGGGGGCTGAGAAAAAAGGGGGGTCCCAAAACGCGTTTTTTGCATTGAGTTTTCCATAGGGCGGTTGGACTCACTTTTAGCTCGAACGGCTGAATGGATTTGCACGAAACTTGGCAAAATTGTAGGGACTGTTAGCCCGATGTGCCTTTGCTAGGTCTCAATATATGTGCTTCAGTGGATTTTGAGAAATTAACATTTAAATCAAGATATATATCTGTAACAGCGCTCCGGGCAGCGATCCGGTCCGCTTACTTTTCGCTTATCGGAACTTTGTGCGCAGAAAGCTGATTGGCTCTCCGGTGTCTGTCAACATTCTAAACAGTCCGGAGCGGCCGCCATCTTGTCTCTCGGTAGGATCGAGAGAGAAGAAGAGGTGAAAAACGAAAGGGGAATTTAATGAAAGGGGGCAAGGTATCCCCCTCTTGACCCCCTAGGAATGTTGTTGGGGTTATTAAAGGGTCCCGTGGGGAAAATAAAAAAAAAATGATTTTTCACGGTAGAAGCGCTTCACGGGCCGCGAACTGGGCCGCAAACTGGTAGCGAAACGGGAATTCGCCATTTTGTGCTTCGTTTTAATTGTTTAGAGACAAAAATTATCGCCGCACATCGGCCACAATGCATGAATATCGCTGAAAAGTCAGCGATATTCATGCATTATCCAGCAAATGCTCTTAGCCATGTTATCCACCTTTCATTGGATAACATGTCTAAAAACTGCTCTGTGCGTGAGCTTTTTTTTTTTTTTTTGCTGCGTGACGTTTGTTAACGTTCGATTCGATGGAAATCAGGAAGTGTTGACCACCATTTTGTCACTGCGAGTAAATATTTTGTTATAAATGAATCCTTATTGATAAACATTGTCTGCGCCATTTTGCGTTTTTGTCCAATGCCACAATTTTGTCGTGCACGGCAGCCATTTTAGATGCCTTGACCAGGGCCACTCTCTGCACGCCGCCGATCCTCAGCATGGCTCCCCACCCTCGCAAGCATCTCCCCCACGCACTGGTCACCCCCGCTCTCTCTCTCATGCATGGGCCATATACTTCCCCCCATCTGCGCTGCTCTTCTCTGAGAATCACACCCTGTGCCCGCCCGACACCTCCCTTTCACCCTATTCACTAACGCACCCTCTGACACTCCTCTTCCTCTGTGTACGATTGTCCAGGCCGGACCCAGGCTATCACGTAGCCCTGCGGATGTCGTTTATGGCCCCAGCTGTAGAGTATCCAGACATGCCAACCCTCCCGATTCAGGCGTGAGACTACTGATTTCAGTGCTAGTCTCCCGCCTCCCGATTCCTGCAAGGAAAAACCCGGGGGGATATTACCAACAACTAGCGATAATTTTTGTCTCTAACTTGCTTAGAGACAAAAATTATCGCCGCACATCGGCGAATTTTATCGCACATAAACCTTGCTATTAGCAAGGTTTATCGCAAATGCGATAAAAAACGGCCGCAATGCATGAATATCGCTGAAAAGTCCGCGATATTCATGCATTATCCAAGAAATGCTCTTAGCCATGTTATCCATCTCCCATTGGATAACATGGCTAAAAACTGCTCAGGGCAGGTGTTAGGTTTTGGAGATATTCGCGCTTAGCGCGAATATCTCCAAAAGTTGGTAATAGGAGATAGCGATGGTTAGGGACTGTTTCCAGTCGCTAAAATCTTGGCACGCCCACTTTGCATGTCATTAGTGATAAATATCACTGACATGCAAAGCGGGGCCCAAGATGGTCGCTATCTCCTTTTAGCTGTCACTAACTGGTGTTAGCGACAGCTTGGTAATAGGGAGATAATTTTATCTCTTTTTTTTTGGCTTTTAAAGCCAAAAAAGCGGAAATAAACCCCCTTGATAATATGCCCCATGATTTCTCGGGGGTTTCAGCTGACAGGGCTTGGTATTGTGTTACGTGCTAATTCTTCCAGGAAACGTCAGAGGGTCGATGCAGGGGTTCTAGAAGGGGTGATAAACCATTTAAGCCTCATGAACAAGCGCATGTTCTTTTAAACATTTGTGAAGTACTCGGGGCGGCGGTGTGTGTGTGCCCTCTTTCAGGAGCAGGCGGGGGGGCACTGCCAGCAACTTGCCAGGCCAGGCAGTGTTCAACACGTGCATCACCCTTTCTCTGCGTGCTATTGCGCTCCATGCTTCGGAAAGGTAAGAAAAAGAACGTGCATTTGAGTTTGAAATGTCCAATCCTGTAGCAGTACACTTGCAAAGCCCACACATGACAATAACCCGATTCAAGGCCCCATTCACCCGATTTTTTAAAAATATATAGCACTCCAACAAAGTTGGATTTTAAAACTTTATTAACTTTTAAATATAAGGAACGCAACAAAAACTGTAAATATATTTAAACATTTTTTGAAATTAACCAGAACTATAACGATAACAACAACAACAATAATATAACTTTTATGCCTAAATTACGCAAACATTTAGCTAATCTGCTAAAGGGGGGAGTCGCCATTTCTTTACAATAATCAATAATGAAAAATCAACATCAATAGGGTTGTCCGTTTTCTCAATGCAGCACTATAGTGCAACATACACAGCACCTGGGGTGTCAAGAGTGAACAGGTCCTACCTGCTTAACCAATGACTGACAAATGCTATATTAAACACTTACTATGTATAATACTTGCGTTCACAATAGTTTTACTTTATAAAACAGAACAAAAGATGTCCCCTGTAAGTAAACCCATATTAGCTGTTTCAGTTATTGAACATCCTAAGGTTTTATGACATGGGGAACAGTGGTGATATCCTGGGTGGGTGATGGAAAAACATCTACAAACAAAATTATTACTATAACGATAACAACAACAATAATATAACTTTATTAACTTTTAAATATAACGAACGCAACAAAAACTGTAAATATATTTAAACATTTTTTGAAATTAACCAGAACTATAACGATAACAACAACAACAACAACAATAATATAACTTTTATGCCTAAATTACGCAAACATTTAGCTAATCTGCTAAAGGGGGGAGTAGCCATTTCTTTTGATATTTTTGATAATTCATCCGTAGCCTCTCTAATCTCCATTACAATATGTTTCTTGCTGTCGCTAGCTGATGAAAAAACTAAAGTGATAACTTCCTCATCCTTATTTTGTCTTTCTTTGTCCCTTGAGATGTTATCTGTGTCAACCTCTTCCGAGAATGCTGATGCGTTAGGGATTTCCTTGTGTTTCTTAATAGCATTGGTGTCTGCACACTTCTTTGTCAATTCTGTGAACATGATAACTGCTTCATAAACAGACGATATCTTTGTTTAGTCATTAGTGTTAAGTGTGTCTGAAACTACAGTGCCCTTCTGTTTTTCTTTCTTCAGGCTCTACAGAGTTTTGTGTGTTGTTCTTTTGAGCGACAATTATTCCAGAGGTTTCAGGTTCACTTGTTTTGTCCTGCAGTGAGTTAACAGCTTTAGAGACTTCAGGTTTATTTGCTATGTCCTGCTGTTCGTCAACTGCTTCAGAGACGTCAGCCTCATTTGTTATGTTTGACTAGATTCTGGACCTGCCCGGCCGCGCCCAAAATGGCGCCGGTGTAAATGGGACTCGTAACTGCTTCTTGTGTACTGGTTGCCCAACCTTGATATCACGAGATACATATGCAGTTTTGAAGCACATGGCGGAGGCTCGTCTGCTGTAGTGGGGCGCCCCTTTATCGTTTCAGTCGCCATTCCGCCCGCTTTTGCTACACTGTGCATTTTCCGCCATTCAGCTGTTTACCGCCCGCTCTTACGGCTACAGCGTCTCGCTCACCATGTAGTTGAGTTGCTCCCACTCTTGCGGTGCAGCGATAGGCGGCTGCCACAGGACTCTTAAAATGGCGGCCGGCTCTTCGGATTCGGGCCTGGTCCAGTAAAATGGCCCTGGGACACCTTGGAACTCGGACGCTTGTCTGCCAGGGCTTGGGTTCCATTCTCGAAAGCGTCCCCTCAGCCTTGAAGATTGTACAAAAGTCTTGGGGGCCGTCGACTCCCGCAGGCTTCCGGTCGGGAGCGGCTGCCATGATTGCTTGCGGAATGGCCACGACGGAGCTACGAGATGGTGGTGCTCTCATGGTGACGCCAGCTTCAGTCTGAAACATCCAGAAACAAGGTGGGGCTTTCATCGTTTGGGAAAAAAAAGGTTTTAATCCAATGAAAAGTGTTATTTTTAGGCCACATGACCTAGTCTTACATCATTAGGAAAACAAAAGTAAAATGAACCAATGAAAAGTTTTATTAACAAGTCACATGACCTGTTATGCTTACGTTACGCGCTGCGCGGCGCGCTCTGGATCATTTCCGGGAAGCTGCGCCTTGCGCACCGGAGCATTTCCGGGTGCGCTAACGCGTCGCGTCATATGACGCATTACGCGACAATGCAGGTCCAGAATATAGTCAAAATGTCTCCACCAACCAGCGGTCGGAATACAACCGCTTTCAGCAGTAAAAAAAGTTTGGTTAAATGTTAAGAGCGGGAGCAACTCAACTACATGGTGAGCGAGACGCTGTAGTCGCAAGAGCGGGCGGTAAACAGCTGAATGGCGGAAGAGGCACAGAGTACCAAAAGCGGGCGGAATGGCAACTAAAACGGTAAAGGGGCGCCCCACAACAGCGTGTCTTCAGGTCAAACGGATTGTGGGACAAGGTCCAGAATGGAAGAGTCATCAAAAGGGAAAAATTTCACCGGACCCCGGGAGCCGGCCGCCTATGCCGGGGGCGATCTCAGGCCACACCAGGGCAACACGACTTGGGGAGGGGGCATATGGCTGAGATACCCGCCACCCCCTCTCAACACGATCCCCAAAAGAAGGGAAACCGGAAACAGTTCTTCAAAGTTTTTGGATGTGGGAGGGAGTGACCCTCCCGCGGCCGTATTTATTAAAACAAAAAAGTAAACATTAAACGTTTCATATTATGTACAATTTCATTATCACATTTGCGATGTTTGGCTAATCTTAACATATTCTCTAATACAGAGGTTCTCCTAGCCGAACTAGCATCCTACAGAAACATTCTCTATAAACACTGAAATTGTACATCCTAACGTTTAAGGGCCAACGGCAAGGTCATAACCGGTGTCAAGATCCCTAACCAGACTTACCCCTCCCACTTGGGAAGGGCGACAGCACAGAGGCTTACCTCAAGTGCAACTACTAACAATTTCCCTTGACTTGTCGGGGGCACTTAAGACTCGACGCCATTTAAAGGTCGTTCGAATACTTGTGTGTGGTATCTAGAAGGTATCGTGGACCTCCCCCCACCCCACACAACTTACCGCATCTGCCGTCGCAGATGACCCTGGCCCCGGGAAATTCCTCAGGAGGGGGCTGTAACCCCTCCTACACAGGAAGGGGCCTTGACCGCCTTTCCTTAACTTCCGGCGACCCGCCCTTAGACGGGACCGCCTCCCCATTGAGGGGCCAATGGCCACCTCCCCCGAGCGCTCCCATCCGTGTTGGGTGACGCCCACTCATAGGGATCTACCAATTAGTGCTCACCGATCATGACCTTACCGCCTACCAAAAATAAATACGACAATTCGAACTTATGAAAACGTTGGTCGCTACGACCGAAAGAGCATGCTCAAAAAGCAACACTACATCAAGTCCTTTTAATCGTAACAACCTAAATGATATTCACCATACTTTATTATGAAAAACAACAAAACTGATACTTTCACAACCTGTAAACGAAAAAGGAAGAACATACTTAGAAAATCCACTTTATTGCACAACAACTTGCTGTCCTCAGGGGCTGGTGGGTGGGTTCAAAATTGGCTCTTTGTTCTGTCCCGAGCTCACGTGTAGCGAGGAGGTGCAGCTTCGGAGCACAAGAACAAGAGGACGTCTTCTGGCCTTGCGTCTCCTTTTATCCGTCTTCAGGGCGGGCGTAAACCCGCCCCTGCCCGTCCCGAGGGCGTGGCTGGCTGCGTCAGTGTCTAGGCCAGCCCACTCTAGGGCGGGAACAGGCGCGCCCCGGCTACGCCGCTTCGGGCATACCAGCCGAGACGCGCCTCCCGCCCAAAAATGGCTTCCCGGGGGGATCGAGGCACTCCGCCATACGTTCGGGGGGACCGAGTGGTCGCCCCTTTCCATATGGCTGAGATACCCGCCACCCCCTCTCAACACGATCCCCAAAAGAAGGGAAACCGGAAACAGTTCTTCAAAGTTTTTGGATGTGGGAGGGAGTGACCCTCCCGCGGCCGTATTTATTAAAACAAAAAAGTAAACATTAAACGTTTCATATTATGTACAATTTCATTATCACATTTGCGATGTTTGGCTAATCTTAACATATTCTCTAATACAGAGGTTCTCCTAGCCGAACTAGCATCCTACAGAAACATTCTCTATAAACACTGAAATTGTACATCCTAACGTTTAAGGGCCAACGGCAAGGTCATAACCGGTGTCAAGATCCCTAACCAGACTTACCCCTCCCACTTGGGAAGGGCGACAGCACAGAGGCTTACCTCAAGTGCAACTACTAACAATTTCCCTTGACTTGTCGGGGGCACTTAAGACTCGACGCCATTTAAAGGTCGTTCGAATACTTGTGTGTGGTATCTAGAAGGTATCGTGGACCTCCCCCCACCCCACACAACTTACCGCATCTGCCGTCGCAGATGACCCTGGCCCCGGGAAATTCCTCAGGAGGGGGCTGTAACCCCTCCTACACAGGAAGGGGCCTTGACCGCCTTTCCTTAACTTCCGGCGACCCGCCCTTAGACGGGACCGCCTCCCCATTGAGGGGCCAATGGCCACCTCCCCCGAGCGCTCCCATCCGTGTTGGGTGACGCCCACTCATAGGGATCTACCAATTAGTGCTCACCGATCATGACCTTACCGCCACAGGTCCGGATAGTTGACCGGCTATCCGGACCCCCCACCAAACTCCTACCTAAAGGTCATGTTTTAACGATTTTAACCAAGCTAGGAAGTCACCTATGAGTAACTCATTGCCCACCCTCGACAAGTGCACACCATCCCCCAAATACATACTGTCATCATTGATACAACTATGCGAGATCGAATGCAATGTCTTGGAACGGAACAACCGACTCACTTTGTTATTCAATTTTTTAACGGAATGATTCAAAGCAGGGATCGAGATAGCCCCCCGCCACACTTTTCGTGGGATCATATGAGACCACGCAATTGTACACCCCGGAACTCTCCTTGCTAACCAACTTACCGTGGAAAGCATAGCCTCCAGGAGAAGTCGTCTACCGGTGGTGACTAGATCATTGCCCCCCAAATGTACTATGACTATGGACGGCGGTGACCTCATCCGCTCTAACAAACCCTCAAAAAATGCCTGAAACTGGTCAATACAGAGACCGCCCCTTCCGTAGAAGGACACTCTGTACCCGTATTCCCCAGGTACGTGAATCATATCACCTGCTTTGAATACGTCTGCGGCCCGTCTCACGTATGAGTGGCCTACAACCCACACCTCCTTTCTCTCAGCCGGTGATGTGTGACCGCTGGCCTGGTGTTGGGTCAACTGCACAGTCCGCCCTGCCGCGTAGGCTTGCGCAACTGAAAACAAACAAAAGACAAGAAGCGTGAGTACATGATTACAGCTTCACAACATGTGCAATCGCACATACCTCTTATAACAATTGGAGGACCAACGCCCCACCCGTTTCACTTGTTCTACATTAAGACCCCTGGCTGTAGCTTCTGTGGCAGCCCCTATACGAAAGGAATGGGTCCCAAATTCACCCGGGTCCAAGCCCGCTGCGGCAATGGCCATTGCAAGCACCCGCTGAAACTGAAACCTCGTCAGCGGGGTGCCGTCCACATGCCTCAACAATGTCCCCCCCCATGATGCCACCCTTCGTGCTAGGTAATCTTCTAAGCACTGAACCGGACACATGGATGACTCGGGGATCCTGCGAATGATCGTGCAGTCCCCCCTCCCATCTTGGTCAGTCTTGGACCTGAGAAAGGAGACAATCATCGCATCACCCCTGATCTGAACCTGCTCCCTGCACAAGCCCCCCGTCACATCCCGTTTGTTCCTTGCAACTAGCTCACTAACTCTCATAGCCCCGTGAAATGCCAGCATAAATGCAGTCCGGAACAAACAGGTCTCGAACGGGGACGAGCATGTGTTAGGGAGTGTGGTCAGCAACTGGGACAACCTGTCTAGACCTATCGGTCGTCTTATGTCTACTCTGCGACCCTCCAGACGTTGCCACCCACGCAGCGCTTTCTGTACCGTAAAAGACGCTGTCGGATCCAGGATGCCATGGGCCCTGGCAACAAAGGAAATGGCGGCACGATGCCTTTGGGCCGTGGCCACCGATTTCCCAGCCCTACGTAAGGACATCAGGAAAAGTACTACCAACTCCTCCTGCCCCCAAAGTCCCCCTCTCTCTGCCCCCAAAAAGGCTAAATAGGCCTGGAACGCCCCTTCATATGCCTTCCTTGTCCTGGGTGCTAGACTCTCTCCCACGAGGTGACGAAGTTCGGGGCACCGAGAGACCAGAGAGCTTCGGGGAAGGGTGCCGGCTCCGGGTCCGCTGAAGGAAGGAAACCCGAGAAAGCCTGCATGTGAAAACGAGACAGTGCATCAGCGGCCTGATTCATCACCCCAGGGACATGTTTTGCTCTGAATACTACGTTCAGTTGCATACACAGTAAGACAATTTCTTTGAGCAGCCTCAAAATCAATTTACAACGGGCTGCCTGACTATTGATGCATTCTACCACGGTCATATTGTCGGACCAGAACACAACAGAATGATCTCTGAACCCTTCTGGCCAGGTTCTCAGGGCCACCAGAATGGGAAATAATTCGAGGAAAGCGATGTTACTTGTCAGCCCCTTCTCGTGCCACCATAGGGGCCACTTCTGTGCCGACCATTTTGTGCCGAAGATGGCGCCAAAACCTACGCTTCCTGCTGAATCTGTCCATAGCCCAAGCTCTTCGGAGGACATGACTGGCTTGTTCCAGACAACTCGGCCATTGAAGTCCGCCAAGAATGCTAACCAAATCCGCATGTCCTGGCGGACCTCAGTCGATAACCTTGTGCGATGATGACCCTCCTTCAGGCCAACCATCGCTTGGGCAATTGAGCGGGAAAAGGGGCGAGCCATTGGTATCACTCTCAAGGCAAAGTTCAACTTTCCCACTAACTGTTGCAACTGATGCAGTGTAACCTTGGATGCAGTTAAACATACTTGGAGGGCTGCCCTGAATTTCGACACCTTGCTAGCTGGTAAACGGAAGCACCCCTCCCTTGAGTCCAACTCGATCCCCAGAAACTCGAGGCAAGTCGTGGGACCCATAGTTTTACCCGGTGCCAACGGCACTCCGAGATGACCCATTAACACACAGAATTCGTCTAAAGCCTGGGCACATTCGGGACTACCGGCGGGGCCAAGGAACAGAAAGTCGTCAAGGTAATGCATTACATTTCGGAAACCCGCCGTCTCAGTGAACACCCACTGCAGGAAAGTACTGAATTGCTCAAAGTAAGCACATGAAATAGAGCAACCCATTGGCATACACCTATCCATGTAAAATGACCCCTGGAACCCGAATCCCAAAAGACGCTGATCGTCTGGGTGTACCGGGAGCAACCGGAACGCTGACTCGATATCAGATTTCGCCATCAACGTCCCGTGCCCCAGGCGATTCAAGATGGCTACTGCCTCATCAAAAGATGCGTAACGCACCGAACAAACTTCTGGATCAATTGCGTCGTTCACCGAAAGACCTCGTGGAGCAGACAGATTATGGATCAAACGGAACTCACCCGGGTCCTTCTTGGGGACCACCCCTAACGGAGAACAAACGAAACCTGGTACCGGGGGTTCACTAAACGGGCCGGCGACCCGTCCCCGGCTAACCTCTTTCTGAATTTTCTCTTGCACTACCGATGTATGTTGTAAAACGGAAAGTTGATTTTTGCACGTCCCTACACCCTGAAAGTCCCCTACCGGGATGCGGAAACCATGTGTGAAACCGTTCCGTAGCACCCCGGCAGAAGTACGATCCGGGTATTCGCTGAGCCAGGGAATCATTGCCAAGGTATCAATCGGGGTTGGTAAAGGCGCCCCTCGGCCTAGCTTAGACCTGTTTGGCGCCCCCCTTACCCCCATTCTCACCCGTTCTGGCTCTGCACGATGACTCAGGATGGGACGACCCACACGTACTACACTCGTGTTTGAACTTACACGATCCCGGAGGCCTGGTACATTTCCCCTTGTTGAAATTAAAACAGAAACCCTTTTTCCCTGTATTGCCTGCGGGCCTTGACTGGTCGTCGGTGCTCGTAATTGGCCGAAAGGGCGTCCCCACATTTTGGCGGGAGTAATCAACAACATTGCTCCCGACCAATGGCATTCTTAACATTCCTGATTCTTTCATTTTGTCCCAAGTTAACGAATCGTAACAATCCCAAGTCAAACTCTTGTTATGTTCCTTTTCCTTTCTGAACAGATTGTCATAACAAAACCAATGGTTACCTTGATACGTTGTCGAGTAACCCATAATTCGTGATTGGTAAACGGGAAACTCAGGGAGCAACTCGGGCCTACGTTCCCCCAAAATCGATGTGAAAATACCCCATGCATTGCCCCAGTTGCCAATGTTCTCATTAACCTTAAAGGCGGCCATTTTTGCGCGCCAAACACTCGGATGCATCAAGTCCTTCTGACTTTTCACATGCTCCACATCATAATGATCAACAAGCAGGGAAAAAATATTCACGTACTCTCCCGCCCAGATCTTTTCTTTTATAGCTAACGGCACATGTTGTCCCAATCTCTCTCTACGAGAGGGTGCTGACTCGTCCCTTGCAATCGGCAATGGCCGCTTACCTGCATCGGACGCAGCTTCTGCCGCTTGCGGCTTGTCTATCCCCGCCACTCTAGCTGCCTCTTTCTTCTCACGAAGCCCTTTTATCAGCGCCTGTGCCTCGGCAGCCGTGGCGCCATCACCACTATCCCCCAACCACGCTGCTAGCTGTGCTGCCAGCTCGGGGGGCATGTCTTCCTTGGATGTCGGGGAGACGACCCCCGGGGTTGGATTCCCCTCTATCGGTACTGGGGTCGGCGCCTCGAGAGGGGCAGAGGGAACCGGGACGTCCCCACCGGCTGGAACCTTTCTCGGCCTCTTAGGTCTCCCTCCAGCCGGCGAAGGGCCCGAACCCTCCTCCCCATCTCGCTCCGCCAACCGTTTCTTTATGTCGGACATATCTTTAAAGAGTGCCCGAACCATCTGGTCAGTCGTCATTCTCTTTTCGCCTTTCCTGGGCATCTTCTTCGACGAAGTATCTGGAAGACAAAGAAAAAGATCAAAACGCTCAAAATTGGCTCTTTGTTCTGTCCCGAGCTCACGTGTAGCGAGGAGGTGCAGCTTCGGAGCACAAGAACAAGAGGACGTCTTCTGGCCTTGCGTCTCCTTTTATCCGTCTTCAGGGCGGGCGTAAACCCGCCCCTGCCCGTCCCGAGGGCGTGGCTGGCTGCGTCAGTGTCTAGGCCAGCCCACTCTAGGGCGGGAACAGGCGCGCCCCGGCTACGCCGCTTCGGGCATACCAGCCGAGACGCGCCTCCCGCCCAAAAATGGCTTCCCGGGGGGATCGAGGCACTCCGCCATACGTTCGGGGGGACCGAGTGGTCGCCCCTTTCCAGGAGCCAAGCGCACCCTCTCAGTCCGCGCCATCTCACCGCCCCTCGGGGGCCTCCGTCAAGCGGTTTAGGGAGGTACCGTATCACATTGTTTTCCAATGCAGTCAGGTCCACAAACGGACCCCACTTACTTTGAATAGTGAAGCTGCAGCAGGTGGAAATAAGGTTTAAACAGTGTTACAAGCGCTGCTTAGAACTCTGAAGTATGGCACTCAACATCCAGGACTTATGCCATTTGTGTAAGGCAGTGACATCGAAGCAACTCAGGGACAGAAAGCATGAACGAACATTCACGTATGAAAATCTTATTTGGGGAAAGGGTAGAATCCAAACGCCCCCTCCCAGTTCGCGCCACTACACCGTATGTGGAAAATTTGAAGCCATCGTTCTACAAACTCTCAACGCTTGGTATCAGTGCACGAGTTTCATGCTCGATCGATTGAGCTAGCCGGATCGGGCAATAAAAAGTATAAAATAGTTATGTAAATAGTTATTTAATAAAATGTTTTACCCTGTTTCTTTGCTGGTGTGTTGTCTATATTTATAATATTTGCATAGGGTTTGTCGTTATTTTGGGCGGTGTGGGTGGCGGAGTCGAGCTGTCTTGCAGCCCTCATGGTGTGGAGCTCAGTTCATTTCACTATTTTCGTATTTCTCATGAAGGGTTGTTCCTAATGTTTGTATTTTACCGAGGTCAAAAAGAGATCGAATTAGTGGTCTACTGATTTTGCTCGATTACTTTTATTTTTTTACACGATTTTTCACTATCTGCAAAGACTAAACAGAGTATTGCGACTTTGTGCTTGTTTGTAAATAGAGAATGATCCAAAGAGAACCAATTGTAAAACAGTAAATGCTTGGATAATAATCAATCAAATGGAGAGACAAGCAGGTACGACGGATTACAACAGGGGTAAAGGTCTGCGTTAACTACCGTTCACTATCTGCAAAGAGAGAGTACTACTAAGAGAAAAGAGGGGAGTGGGGGGGGGCAGCGTTCAAAGCACATCAGCGTGCATAAATACGAAACGTTTTTACCTATCACGTACTTTGAAATTCACAGAAAAAACCATAGGTTATAGTCGATATATAGTTAGGAATTAGCATTTACAAAACCTTGAAAATTCAATGAAAAAACCATTGGTTATAGAACATATATAGTTAGGAATTTGCATTTACAAAACCTTATTTTACTCGCATAAAACCATTGAAATTCCATATATAGTTAGATGCGCTAACTATATATCGCGCACCCGCAATCCACTGCTGATGATGTCACATATTGTCATCAGTGATGTCATCAGTGATGTCACTAACCATGTCATGAATGATGTAATATGTGACATCATCAGCAGTGGATTGCGGGTGCGCGATATATAGTTAGCGCATCTAACTATATATGGAATTTCAATGGTTTTATGCGAGTAATATAAGGTTTTGTAAATGCAAATTCCTAACTATATATGTTCTATAACCAATGGTTTTTTCATTGAATTTTCAAGGTTTTGTAAATGCTAATTCCTAACTATATATCGACTATAACCTATGGTTTTTTCTGTGAATATATATATATATTACCTACTGGCGATAGCCAGTAGGTATATATAGTTAGGATTTTTTTCCTATGGGATTTTTGAAAATTCTATGTCGAATAACTTTGGCGTTTAAGGACAGAATTGGCTGAAATTTTCAGGAAAATGGAACATTTTGTTCCCGAGCAGCCCCTGAAAATTTGGGGGGGTTTCGTCAAGGGGGGGCCGAGAAAAAAGGGGGGTCCCAAAACGTGTTTTTCCCATGCAATTTTCCATAGGGGCGGTTGGCCTCACTTTTAGCCTGAACGGCTGAATGGATTTACACCAAACTTGGCAAAATTGTAGGGACTGGTAGCCCGATGTGCCTTTGCTATGTCTCAAGATATAGGCTCCAGTGGTTTTTACAAAAATTAACTTTGAAAAATATATATTGGGCTACATTGGGCTATATATATGTTGGAGCCCAAATGTAGCCCAATGTAGCCCAATGTAGCCCAATGTAGCCCAAAGATGGCCACCAGTGACAAAAAAAAACAAATGTAGCCCAAATATCAGCCAGATGTAGCCCAACTATAGCCCAATGACAGAATGTCCCAGAGTGTTCTAAAGAACAACTAGAGTGCTAACAGTCCTACTTATTACAAAGGTATGGCACACCTGAAGCCATCTTGATTGGAATAAAGTGGTAACTCTTAAAACATTTAATTTAAAAAGGAACAAAATGAGGGGGTTCATTTTGCCATAGAAAGTATGATTAGCGAATATATGACGAAATCCTGCATGTACTATTAGGCTGCAAATTAAAATAACGAAAACTTTTAGAACGAATATGCCTTTAGCATACACTAAACAACTAAACTACCCTAAACCCTAAAACACTACCCCCAGCATGACCCTACACTACACAAACACTACAACACTACCCTAAACCCTAAAACACTACCCCCAGCATGACCCTACACTACGCAAACACTACAACACTACCCTAAACCCTAAAACACTACCCCCAGCATGACCCTACACTACGCAAACACTACAACACTACCCAAAACCCTAAAACACTACACCCCAGCATGACCCTACACTACGCAAACACTACAACACTACCCTAAACCCTAAAACCCTACCCCCAGCATGACCCTACAGTACACAAACACTACAACACAACCCTAAACCCTAAAACACTACCCCCAGCATGACCCTACACTACGCAAACACTACAACACAACCCTAAACCCTAAAACACTACCCCCAGCATGACCCTACACTACGCAAACACTACAACACTACCGTAAACCCTAAAACACTACCCCCAGCATGACCCTACGCTACGCAAACACTACAACACTACCCAAAACCCTAAAACACTACACCCCAGCATGACCCTACACTACGCAAACACTACAACACTACCCTAAACCCTAAAACACTACCCCCAGCATGACCCTACACTACGCAAACACTACAACACTACCGTAAACCCTAAAACACTACCCCCAGCATGACCCTACACTACGCAAACACTACAACACTACCCAAAACCCTAAAACACTACCCCCAGCATGACCCTACACTACGCAAACACTACAACACTACCCAAAACCCTAAAACACTACCCCCAGCATGACCCTACACTACGCAAACACTACAACACTACCCAAAACCCTAAAACACTACCCCCAGCATGACCCTACACTACGCAAACACTACAACACTACCCAAAACCCTAAAACACTACCCCCCAGCATGACCCTACACTACGCAAACACTACAACACTACCCAAAACCCTAAAACACTACCCCCAGCATGACCCTACACTACGCAAACACTACAACACTACCCAAAACCCTAAAACACTACCCCCAGCATGACCCTACACTACGCAAACACTACAACACTACCCAAAACCCTAAAACACTACACCCCAGCATGACCCTACACTACGCAAACACTACAACACTACCCAAAACCCTAAAACACTACACCCCAGCATGACCCTACACTACGCAAACACTACAACACTACCAAAACCCTAAAACACTACCCCCAGCATGACCCTACACTACGCAAACACTACAACACTACCCAAAACCCTAAAACACTACCCCCAGCATGACTCTACACTACGCAAACACTACAACACTACCCTAAACCCTAAAATATTACACCCCAGCATGACCCTACACTACGCAAACACTACAACACTACCCAAAACCCTAAAAAACTACCCCCAGCATGACCCTACACTACGCAAACACTACAACACTATCCTAAACCCTAAAACACTATGCCCAGCATGACCCTACACTACGCAAACACTACAACACTACCCTAAACCCTAAAACACTAGCCCCAGCATGACCCTACACTACGCAAACACTACAACACAACCCTAAACCCTAAAACACTACCCCCAGCATGACCCTACACTATGCAAACACTACAACACTACCCTAAACCCTAAAACACTACCCCCAGCATGACCCTACACTACGCAAACACTACAACACAACCCTAAACCCTAAAACACTACCCCCAGCATGACCCTACACTAAACAACCACCACAACTCTACACTACACTAACACAGCACTACACTACACAACACTACACTACACTACACAATCACTAACCCACGAAAAAATTAACACAAACCCACTTACCTCTCTCGTCATCGTGGTTTTCACAACGCAAATGCATTTACCATACATGCCTTTAAAACGTAATTCTTTGTAAAGGCATGCGCGATAAATGCACATGCGTTTTGAAACAATGCGGGATAATGGTATGCGAGGTCAATGACCTTGCGGGATAATGGTATGCGGACTGAAAGTCTGCGGGATAAAAAATGCGGGAAAATGGCTGCAAACCATGATTAGCAGCAGACTTCCCTGGTGAGCACTAGCTTTAACACAGTGATCTAATGAGCAACTAGAGTGCTAACATTCAGAATTTATGGCAAATGTGTGACACATCTGAATGCCTTCTTGGTAGAACCAAAGTAAACAAGCATTGAAAATGCAATAGATCTCGCCCTCGTTTAAGTTAAAGCCATTCTGTTTGTAATGAGGTGGCTTTTTAGCTTTGCTTTTATTAGTGTTTTTAAAACTTTCATGTAAATAACATGCATATGTATGCATATATGTATATGTATGCATGCATTTATATTTATATAGATATGCAGATTATATATGTTTATATATGTATATTACCTACTGGCGATAGCCAGTGGGTATATATAGTTAGGATTTTTTCTCTATGGGATTTCTGAAAATTCTATGTCTAATAACTTTGGCGTTTGTGGACGGAATTGGCTGAAATTTTCAGGAAAATGGCACATTTTGTTTCTGAGCAGCCCCTAAAAATTTGGGTGGGGGGGTTCGTCAAGGGGGGCCGAGAAAAAAGGGGGGTCCCAAAACGCGTTTTTCCCATTCATTTTTCCATAGGGCGGTTGGACTCACTTTTAGCTCGAACGGCTGAATAGATTTACATGAAACTTGGCAAAATTGTAGATATGGTTTGCCCGACGTGCCTTTGCTATGTCTCAATATATGTGCTCCAGTGGATTTTGAGAAATGAACGTTTAAAAAAATATATATATCTGTGACAGCGGTCCGGTTAGCGCCCCGGTTCGCGTACCTGACGCGTAACGGAACTTCGCGAAGCGAAGCTGATTGGCTCTCCGGTGTCTGTCAACATTCTAAACAGTCCGGAGCGGCCGCCATCTTGTCTCTCGGTACGATCGAGAGACAAGATGTGGTGAAAAACGAAGGGGGAAATGAAGGAAAGGGGGCAAGGTAGACCACTCCTGACCCCCTAGGATTGATGAGGGGGATATTAAAGTGCCCCGCGGGGCAAAAAATATATTTTTTTTTTTTTTGCGATTTTACGCCGTAGAGGCGCGTCCCGGTACGCGAACCGGGCAGCTCACCGGGCAGCTCACCGGGCAGCTAACCGGCAGCGTAGCTGTCAACATTGTAAACAGTCCGGAGCGGCCGCCATCTTGTCTCTCGGTAGGTTCGAGAGACAAGATGTGGTGAAAAAAGAAGGGGGAGATGAAGGAAAGGGGGCAAGGTAAACCCCTCCTGACCACCTAGGATTGATGAGGGGGATATTAAAGTCCCCCGCGATTTTTCGCGGTAGAGGCGCTTCCCGGTACGCGAACCGGGCAGCTAACCGGCAGCGTAACGGGAGTCCGCCATCTTGTGTTTTTGGAGCGTCCGGTTCGCGTACCGGGTAGCGTCCCGGTAAGCGTAACAAGGGGAAAACCAAGAGAAACAGTAAAAAAAAAATTAAGGGAATAGATTTCCAGCAAACTTGGCAAAATTGTAGGGACTGTTTGTTTGATGTGCCATTGCAAGGCCTCAAGATATGTGCACGTGTGGATTTTGTCTAATTAAGGTTAAAAAATATATATATATCTGTAAGCGTGCTCCGGCACGCTTACGTTACGGGTTTTGTTTGCGCTGCAGAGCCGATACGTCACGGTTATGCGACGCGCCATGAGGCGTCTCACGTGGCTACGTGATACGTCACGTAATAAAGAATATATTTTACAGCTATAGATATTAGCTTTTAAAAAACCAATGAAATTCACTGAAAAAACCATAGGTTATAGACCATATATAGTTAGGAATTTGCATTTACAAAACCTTGAAAATTCACTGAAAAACCATAGGTTAGAGACCATATATAGTTAGCTGGACATTTTATTGACATAAAACCAATGAAATTCCATATATAGTTAGTTGCACTAACTATATATCGCGCACCCGCAATCCACTGCTGATGATGTCACATATTACATCATTCATGACATGGTCAGTGACATCACTGATGACATCACTGATGACATCTCAAATGACATCACTGATGACATCACTGATGACATCTCAAATGACATCACTGATGACATCATGACACACCAATACCAGTTACTACATACGCACTCACTGATTCCTACGTCTACACACACATTCACTCATTCACCCATACAATCACTCATACATACAGTCACTCATTATTACAACACTATCATATGCACTCATACACCTATGCAGACACTCACACACTGCCACTCATCCATGGAGTTACTCACACACCTAGTCAGTCCTGTAAAGAATCAATCACACTTCCATTTCCTCATCTACACAGTTAAACACAGAACACCATACTTCAGTGACATCACTGATGACATCACTGATGACATCTCAAATGACATCACTGATGATATCTCAAATGACATCACTGATGACATCATGACACACCAATACCAGTTACTACATACGCACTCACTGATTCCTACGTCTACACACACATTCACTCATTCACCCATACAATCACTCATACATACAGTCACTCATTATTACAACACTATCATATGCACTCATACACCTAGTCAGTCCTGTGAAGAATCAATCACACTTCGATTTCCTCATCTATACAGTTAAACACAGAACACCATACTTTTCACACATATACTAACACATACTTACTCTCTTATACAATCACTGATACAAGTACACATTGATATGCACAGAGTCACACACCTCCCAGCCAGCCACACACACACTCAGTCTTCCATACATCCACTCATTCTTCAATATGTAAAACATATTTAAACTTTACAAAAACACACAGACACTAGATGATGTCATTTGAGATGTCATCAGTGATGTCATCAGTGATGTCATCAGTGATGTCATTTGAGATGTCATCAGTGATGTCATCAGTGATGTCACTGACCATGTCATGAATGATGTAATATGTGACATCATCAGCAGTGGATTGCGGGTGCGCGATATATAGTTAGTGCAACTAACTATATATGGAATTTCATTGGTTTTATGTCAATAAAATGTCCAGCTAACTATATATGGTCTCTAACCTATGGTTTTTCAGTGAATTTTCAAGGTTTTGTAAATGCAAATTCCTAACTATATATGGTCTATAACCTATGGTTTTTTCAGTGAATATATATATATATATATATATATATTCACTGAAAAAACCAAAGGTTTCACACCAGTTATAGTTAGGAATTAGCATTTAAAAAACCTATGAAATTCACTGAAAAAACCATAGGTTTCACACCAGTTATAGTTAGGAATTAGCATTTAAAAAACCTATTAAATTCACTGAAAAAACCATAGGTTTCACACCAGTTATAGTTAGCTGGAAATTTTACTGATATAAAACCATTGAAATTCCCACGTTATAGTTAGTCGGACTCACTATAACTTGCGCGTGCAATGCACTGCTGATGACATCACATATTACATCACTCATGACATGGTCAGTGACATCACTCATGACATCACTGATGACATCATCCTTGCGACAGAGTGACAGACCTCCTTTCACTATAATGTAACCCTTGAAACACATATTCAAAAATAGAAACTAATATTTTCAAAAAAGTGGATATACCCATACCAGTTACAACAACCAATTCAGTAATACCACCATCTAATACACATCCACTCATGTGTATGTATATGGGTTATTAGATATTTTTATTAGTATCAGTATGAGTGTCTATATGGTTTGGTGGGGGTATTACTTAGCACATAGATGCATGAGTGACTGACTCTTTGTTTGTATGTGTTTTGAAGACAGCATATGTACAGGACTGTATGGGTGGATGAGTGTCTATATGTGTTTGTTAGTGAGTGAATGACTGTCTCACTAGTGTCTTTATCAGTAACTACATATGTTTTAATCTAGTATATATGAATATTGATGTATATAAGTGAGTATATGTGAGAGTAAGAGATTGTAAGAGTTCCTGTTTAAATAAGTATGTGTTTCTATAAGTGATTGTTTAAGAGAATAAATATGTGTAATTTTAAATAGAAGTAAGGTGGAAGTGTGTGTATAACTCTATATTCAAATAAATGGATGTTCAATAGTTTATTTGCACGTGTGAATATGTGTGTGAGTAACTTTTGGATGAATGTCGGTGTGTAACAGGATGTATAGGTGTATCACTTCATATGATGAGTGAGTATATGTATGAGTGACTATATAGAACTGTTGGTGAATGAGTGGATGTGTATATAGATAGTGGAATTACTGAATTGCTTGTTGTAACTGATATAGGTATCTCCATTTTATTAAAAATTTCAGTTTCTATTTTTGAATATGTGTCTCAAGGGTTACATTATAGTGAAAGGAGGTCTGTCACTATGTCACAAGGATGGTGTCATGAGTGATGTCACTGACCATGTCATGAGTGATGTAATATGTGATGTCATCAGCAGTGCATTGCACGCGCAAGTTATAGTGAGTCCGACTAACTATAACGTGGGAATTTCAATGGTTTTATATCAGTAAAATTTCCAGCTAACTATAACTGGTGTGAAACCTATGGTTTTTTCAGTGAATTTAATAGGTTTTTTAAATGCTAATTCCTAACTATAACTGGTGTGAAACCTATGGTTTTTTCAGTGAATTTCATAGGTTTTTTAAATGCTAATTCCTAACTATAACTGGTGTGAAACCTTTGGTTTTTTCAGTGAATTTCATAGGTTTTTTTAATGCTAATTCCTAACTTTTTATACAGACTCATACCTATGTGTTTTTTAGTGAATTGCTAAAGTATGTTTTTGTAAAAATGAACACTATAATGTATATTGAGATAATATTTTTAATTTAAAATATTTTTTTTTATATTTCGCTTTCGGTGCGCGCACCGGTGCGCGTACCGTCAGCGCACTAACAAAAAAAAAGAAAAAAAAATGAAGGAGGGACTGTGTAATAGATAGTAAGACAGATAAAAAGTGTAAAAGGAAGTAACTGAGAAAAGAAAAATGAATAAGGGAGCAAAAGAAAGAAGAAATAGGAAGAAGACTAAAGCAGAGGTTAAGGGAGATTGTAAATGGATGTTGAAAGTAAAAAGAAGGACAGTTAAGTATGGGAATGTCAGGTAGTGACGGAATCAGAGGAAAAGAATAGCAGTGATTGAGGGAAAGTAAATATCAGTGAATATAAGTAAAAAGGGGTGAAAGAGGGTACATGTAAGTGAATAAGGGTAACACATGGGGAGTAATAGAGACAAACAAGAGAGAGAGTAAAAGAAGGACTGTCACAAAGGGACTAAGTGAACCAGTAAAAAAGGTAAGTGAAGGAGTGTGCATAGGCAGAAGTACTGAAAGAAATTGAATGTGGTCGGAAGTAAACATGGAACAAAAGAATAAGTGAGGGAAGCAAAGTAAGGAAATAGGGGTGCGGTAGGGTGACAGAAAAATAGTGAAAATAAAACAAAAGGTGATAACAAAAAAGATTTTGTAAACACACTTACCATATAATCAATGCAAACTTGTATCTATGAAAGATAAAAGAAAAAACACGTTATAATTTCTTAAAAATATATAATAAAATAGAAACAACAGTTCATGAGGTTTAAAAATCTACAAAAGTTTACTAAGAAATGATGCAATAGTGAAGGATACAAAAACAGAAAGAAAGTAATGTAGAAAGAGAAAAAAAAAGGAAAAAGAAATAGAAAGAGAACAAATTCCTAAAGGTAAATAAGATACTAAAAGAATGTAAGATATCAAATCAAAATCAGTAAAGATAAGAAAATAAAAGAAAAATGAGTGAAAAGGAGAGAAGTCTGATTGAGAAACTATAAATAAAAAAGAGGAATAGAAGATGATTGAGAGTGAGTGAAGTAAAGTAACAGAGTGAAGGGATGAAAGGAATGAAGTTAGTATAGAACGATGGATAAAACAGGAGTGAGAGAGTAAGTACACAGAAAGACAAAAGGAAGAACTAAGTGAACTACAGTACAATGGATGCGAAAGAAAAAAAAAGGAGAAAAAGAAAGAGAGGGTTAGGAAACTAAAGCAGTGGTACTGTGAGAATATGAAAAAGATAAAAAGTGGTGGAAGGAACAGAGGAAATGCAGACAGTTCCTATTAGATTAAGAAGTTGTGAATGAAGTGCACTAAAGAAACAGCGATGAAAAAAGAGTGTAAATTAGTAAAGAGAGGTAAATAAGGGTGAAAAAGAAAATGAGTATAAGACAATGTGAACACAATATAAATTACACAATGCAAACTACACAATAACTTCTACAATATGTTACATTATTTATTTTTGCTGTTCTCAGAATATATTGAATTTCACTTAAATTAGTGAGATCAAAGTCTTCATCATATAACAGCGGGAAAAAAAAAACACAATCTAAAAGATTGTGTTTAAAAAAACCCATTCAAACATACATCTCATATAAGTACACTAATCTTTGATTCACTTACTTTTCCGTGAGACCAAATTGCAGATAGTGAAGGTCCTTTTGGTGGAAAAAAGTCTGCTGTGCTCTATAACTTCCATTTCATCGACTTCCTATGAAAAAAGATCTAACAACATCATATGTTACACTTTCCTCACGGCCAATTTGTGTCAGATATATCAGTATTTTTTACTTTGAGATCCACTTAAAGTATCTACATGAGATTGCAGATAGTGAAGGTCCTTTTGGTGAAAAAAAGTCTGCTGTGCTCTATAACTTCGATTTCATCAACTTCTAACAACATCATATCTTACATTTTCCTCACGGCCAATTTGTGTCAGATATATCAGTATTTTTTACTTTGAGATCCACTTAAAGTATCTACATGAGATAAATAATTTCAAATATTAGATTAACTAACTAACTAACTAACTTTTATTAACTATTCCCGTCTTCAAAGGCCAATTCCCTTTACTAAAACTTTGGTTTTAAAAACACTAGATAAGAATTTGTAGAGTCATAAGGCAAACGTTGTTTATAAGTTAAATGAGAATCATTGCAGTAACTCCATCCATTTTCAGATTTTAAGTAGCATGTATAATGTCCTGAGGTGGTCGAAGATCCATCATGATAAATAATAGCTTCAGTTGTAAAGGTCCTTCCAGAAATTGATAACTGAGAAGCCACAAAATTTTTGATAGAAGTTGTCAATTTAGTTCCATCAGGTCTACATCGTTGGAAAACTAAAATAATATACTGCCCATACCTTTGTATAAATAATGTGGACAGCATTGTACAGTTACATTGGGTACACACCATATTATGATCTGCTGCTTTAACTAGATTTTTAAAAGACACTGATTTACAGTCTGGTAAAGTCAAATATATAAATCTTTCAGTGTCTATTGTAGTAGTACTTGATAAACTACAATTGTGGCAGTCATGCTGCCATTGATAAGAAAGACTGAAAAGATTATCTACATCTACACCTTCATCTTCCAAAACACCAAACATATACATTAAAAATTCCTGACAATCCTGCTGAATGTTCTGTGAAAATTTATCTTGACCAGAACACAAATCTAAAATATTTCGAATTTCTGTTACACTTTCTATTTGTGCTGTAACACTGCTACATTTCTGAAACACAGAATTCAATAAACCACACAATCTTTGATCCCGATTTTCAACAATCTGTTCTTGTAAACTTTTAAGAAAAAAAACAACATTAACCACTACATTAGCATAGCAGTTGACACCAGAACTGTTTTCAAACTGAAATCCAACAACATTTTCTCCACAATTCTTTTTCTTCCTGTTTTCAATTACAGTTTTCTCTACTTTTTGTCTTTTTGCAACTACCTCACTACAATTATCCTCATTTCTTCTTTTTCGGCCTACCACACGTTTTTCAAACAGAGGATATTGAGGCAAATGTGGAGCATACTCTCTTCTTAACCTATTGTATTCTTTAACACAATCTAGATCGGCAGAAATCTTTGTCTCATCACACGCAATCAAGTACAATCCTGATAAAGTTCTGACTCGAGATAATGCCACATATGCCATACCCTCTTTAAACACAGATCTTCCAATGTTCACCAATGCACTATCTACACTTAAACCTTGAGATTTATGAATTGTCACTGCATACGCCAAACAAACAGGAAACTGTTTTCGGCGAACATATAAGTCTTTTACAAGTAAAAATCTAGCAGAACAACGACTTATTTGTTGTACTTGTTCAATGCCATCAAATTTTATTTTTAAAAATTCAATTCCATCTCTATTTCTGTAATTCACAAAATCAACAACATAACCCATTGCTCCATTTACCAGACCGCTTTCAACATTTAAATTCCTTCTCAAAATGATACGACAATTTAAACACACATTCAGAGTCTTTTCAAAACCAGCTGTTTTTGAAATACTTTTCTCCAATGAATGCAATTTAGTTTTCAAATTTTCTGACAAAACAATTGTTGCACCCATATGCTCTATTTTATCTATTGCTTCCAGTTTCACAATCTCTTCATTTTCTAAGTCTAACATTTTTTGATTGAAGATGGAACATTCTTGCAGAGTTGGCATCAAACATATCCCAGATTTCTTCTCAGTCATTTTTTTAAAAATATTCTCTGGAAGAATGTTTTCATTTGCATACAAATTTGAAATTAATCGACTATGCAAAGCTTTTTTCCCTTTCTCAGTCATTTTTCCAATTCTTACATCTTGTAGAATATTTTTATAATCTTCATCCTTGGCCTGTCGCATATTTTGAAGCAGTTCAGCATATTTAAAATTTAGCCATATATTAACATTTCCAATGCTTCCAAGGGACTTCCTGGTATCTTCATGCGTGAGCATTTTAAACACTGGTTGTCCTTTTACTGGAGTCAACTGCAATAGATCTCCAAAAACAATAATGTGTTTTCCTCCAAATAACACATCATAGTCTGTTTTAAGAATTTCTTGCATTCTCAAATGCACAAAAGCAAGCATTAGATTTGAGACCATGCTTACTTCATCTATGATAAGAAGTTTCATTTTCTTCAAGACTCTTGAAACTTCAGAACACGCATCTCCAGATAGCTTGTTGTAATGCAATTTATTATCATGTTCAACTGGCAGCATCAATAAACGATGTAGAGTAATCCCTTTAATGTTATGTGCTGCCAGACCAGTTGGAGCAGTTACAACACAAGACAGTGGTGAATCAGTCCTTTTCTGCAGATAACTTGCAACGGCTTTAATTAGAAAACTTTTTCCTGTCCCCGCTTCTCCACTTACATACAGTCGGACAGGGTCAAATAATATACATGAGCACTCTTTTTTCTCATGTCTGAATCCATGTTCAATCTGCTCTGTGACTTCATCATATATCTTTTTCTGCTCAATGTTTAGTTGCGTTACCAAATCTTCTAAGTTAACTCCATCCTCTTGAGCTTGTTCCATAGCTCTTTCCACCTCATCCATGGCAGTGGCAGCTTCATTTTGGATAATTGGTCCTCCTAGTGGATCCTGGCTCAATGAAGTAGAACTCTGACTATCTTGAGAACTGTTTCTAGCTATCTCTTCAGCAATTGTGGTTTCTTGCTCCATTTCTTCATTCAACATTTGCAGATAATTTAGAAAAATAGGACATTCTATGGTATCCTTAGTTGCATTAAAAGAGTCTTCATAACAGAGAAAATCTCCAAGTAGTTCCTCTTCTGTACGCCATGGCTTAAAGAGTTGCAAAAGAGCTAAATAGTAAAATTCTCTTTTGTCTGGAACTTCACAACTCAATTTTCGATGATTAATCAAATGGCCTTTTTTCTGCTTCACTAGACATCCTTCATAGCCAATGAGTGCATATTTTCCATTATTGATATCTTCTGTGATGTTCCTCTTATAACTGTAGTTTTGAAGAACTTCATACAAACATGTGTTCTCAAGGTGAGTACTTCTATTTGGATAGTATGTATCCAACATATTTGTCTTCAAAATATCTGTACTGTTTGGTTCTTTTTCCGCCAAATATTCAATTTCTTGTACAGATTTCAAAACTCGGTTTCGTGTTGCAGCAAGACCAAGACTCACCCAAATGATTGTTCTTGATTTGGCATAGAGACTTGCTGATGATAACCGATCAGAACATTCATATGCTCCAATTTCTCGATGCGACAACATCTTCAGACTGAAACTGTATAATTTCTTGCTTAGACTCTTTTCATGTGAAATGTCCTCCCACATTTCCTTCAGTTCTGTCTTTTCTTTTTTGGTGATGTAAGATGTCACATATCGAGCCACAGCAATAGAGTTGTCAGCAACGAACTGAATATCCATGTTAGCATTCCACATGGACAAAATCACTGGGTTGTAATCGTTGATGTACTTAGATTCTTCATTTCTTTTCAAATTATATGTGTTTTTGGGAGATTTTCTCGTCACAGTATGTCGTAGAGATGACATCAAATTATTTACTCTTCCTTTAGAAATCACTGGTCGAGGAAATGCAAAACGACATTTCGTGTAGTACTTTTCCTTGTTTTTAAATTTTCGACGACAGTACTTTCCACAACGATGAGATTGAAAACGTAAAACTTGTTGCCTTAAATTGTTTTCTTCAGTAGATTTTGGAACAGCACATGTTGAATACTCTTCAATGAAACTCATCACTGTTTCATCTGAATCTGATCCAAATTTGGGTGCATCTTTAATCCACAACAACATATGTATATGAGGAGCACCTCTCGCTTGATATTCCTTCCTCCAAAAGAAATCCAAAACCTCTCCAAGGGGAGGATTTTTTTTGTTGGTAATAAAAGACATCATAGCTTCAAATCTATGATTAAAATATCTGCAAACATTCACTGGATCTAAAGAACACAGTTCTCCTGGTGTTTTCAATTCTATATTTGGTATGTTTTCATTTGCCTCTCGTAGAAATTGAAGTAAATCGTCCCAGGCATACTCAGCACAGCTAAGAGTGAGGAACCATGTAGGAGTTCCTAAGTTTCTTAGCATACATTTCAATTCTCCATGACGACGAAACCAATACTCGTTGGTTCCACGTTGACATGCCATGAGATTGATTAGCTGAGATTCCAAAATACTGTCTTGCAGATTAACTTTCTCCATAAAGTCCCTTGCACATACATTTTGCAAATGAGGTCCACTTTTTAATATATGATTAACTGCATAAGAAAGCCCAGACAAATCACTTTCAAACAGTAGATGAAATAAATATGGAATGCATTGACGAAACCTTGGATCTTCTGCATATAATCTTAGAGTCCGGTATTCAGCTGCAGGAATTTGAACTGGTCGATCATCATATCGTCCACCACAACCTGTTGGAAATAATTGTGGAAAACAACGAGCTTCCAAACTTTCTTCCCATACACTAATGGGACTTCCTTTTGCTGCCTTCATTTGAAACAAGTCAATTGCATTTCCCATTACTTCTTTGGAATGCAAAGGATGAACAGTATAATGTTCATATATTTCTTCAGTTCTAGACACATCAACTTTTTCAATTTGACCAACTGAAGAATCACTATCTTCTTCTGTAGCTGTTTCCTCTACTCCAACACTTACATGTTTGTAGTACTCATTGTTTTTAACTAAATACAACGTTGCCTTCTTGACTTTTTTAACATCCACTAAATCTTGCCAAATTTTCTTACTCTTTGTTGGAACCCCATTAACTAGAATAACTAAAGGATCTTCTTCTACTCTTTCTACACCAATTGTATTAATATTTTTCTTTACATCTAGAGGCAAATAAACAACTCTTCCCTTTAATCCTCTCAGTAAATCTGATGGAGGCAATTTCCCTGTCTTAGGCTCCATGCGAACAATAGCCTGAAAAGGATGGACACATTGAATCAAAATAGATTCATAAGTATTTAGATCCATCAATTCAGAAGGAATATCTATCAACTGAAGATTATTATAAACTGCTCTTGCAGGCATTCTATTTTCATTTAATTTTTTCAAACAATAAGTGCAAATACGCTGATCCAAACTCAAATCAAAAGAATTCTCCACCAACAAATAACTTACAAAATCCTCCCATTCACTATTATTTTCCAATTCACTTTTTGCATATAAATCAACTAACCTAGTCTGAATTTTATAATGAGTCCGTCGACAACACACACAAGTTACATTAGGCCTCTCACTTGATTTCACCTTAAACTTGATAATTTCCTCATCAAACTTTTCAATACTTGAAATTTGTCCATTATCTTCTGCATTACCATCCATTACTATATCTATTTCTACACTGTCCTCTTTGTTCCCAAAATAACAAAACTCAATTTCTTCACAAATAGTCTTCACATCCACTTCAGATCCATGCAAAAGAGCACTATTTAACTGTTTAAGCTTAAGTGCAGGACTTTTTGCATAATACAACTTCCTCACTAATTTCCTTACGTTATTATGATGCACTGCTAACATCCTAAAATGATGAAAAACACTCCGACAAACTTTTCTAGAAAGACATGCTAGTGAATGCCCTTGCAAACCTGTGCTTTCTCTCACTCTGCAAGGATCTAACTCTTGCAGGATCTTCATTTTTTGTTTGAGACTTTTTTTACTATATGTACGTAAGAAATTTCGAAGCAAATCAATTGATTCCTGTCGCACACTACAAATACTACTGCATTTCCATGTGTACACTGGACCCTTAGTACGTCTCCCTAAAACTTCTATCAGCTAAGACCTCTTCTGCATCTCTAGATACAAGTTTCTCTTTTTCCATCACACAACTATCTTTCACCTCATATGCACGACCACTGGTGTCAACTGCATGCACCAAATCATTTTCCTGAAAGTAACTCTCCTCATTAAAAAAAGGCTCAGAACTTGAACTATGCATCCATTCACCAGAAAATACTTCACAAAAATTACTCCGATTAATAATTCTTTTCCATCTACTGTTCGATTTGAAAACATCCATTGCCTTATTAAGTATCCTAATTCTATTGATTATTAAAATAAATAATTTTTTCTTAACTTCAAAAGCCTGATCAACAATCTTTTCTACACTTTTCTTTTTCTTGTAAAAAGCAGCTTTTAGTTTACTTTTCTTTTCATTTTTTAGCAAATTTAAAACTACCCTATTGCGAAACATTCGCCTACGAATGTCCCTAAAAACATTTACCCTTCTATTGCTAACCATTCTCTTCTCTCC
>NW_028255011.1:0-29041 GCF_964263255.1 Lissotriton vulgaris | reverse complement strand
ATGTTCGAGCAAAACGGCTGATTTTCGACAAAAGAGATAACCCCCCATTACGTCATGCTTCAGAAATGTGGAAAATGGTCCGTTTTCAAATGTTTTATTTTTGAACGTCAGTTCACATTTGTAGGTGGATCATCAGTGTTAGAGCTAAAATTAGCATGTTTAAAGTGATTTTCATGCTTCCAGGGGCTCGGGAAGTTAATTAAATACCATTTGGAGGCATTTAATGTTCGAGCAAAAACGGCTGATTTTCGACAAAAGAGATAACACCCCCCCATTACGTCATGCTTCAGAAATGTGGAAAATGGTCCGTTTTCAAATGTTTTATTTTTGAACGTCAGTTCACATTTGTAGGTGGATCATCAGTGTTAGAGCTAAAATTAGCATGTTTAAAGTGATTTTCATGCTTCCAGGGGCCCAAAACACAAGATTTATGGAATGGTTAAAAGTGCATGAAAATGGCCAATTTACTCACTCTGAGTTCTCAAAAAGGGTTTCTTCACCCCGGGAAGTTAATTAAATACCATTTGGAGGCATTTAATGTTCGAGCAAAAACGGCTGATTTTCGACAAAAGAGATAACACCCCCCCATTACGTCATGCTTCAGAAATGTGGAAAATGGTCCGTTTTCAAATGTTTTATTTTTGAACGTCAGTTCACATTTGTAGGTGGATCATCAGTGTTAGAGCTAAAATTAGCATGTTTAAAGTGATTTTCATGCTTCCAGGGGCTCGGGAAGTTAATTAAATACCATTTGGAGGCATTTAATGTTCGAGCAAAAACGGCTGATTTTCGACAAAAGAGATAACACCCCCCCATTACGTCATGCTTCAGAAATGTGGAAAATGGTCCGTTTTCAAATGTTTTATTTTTGAACGTCAGTTCACATTTGTAGGTGGATCATCAGTGTTAGAGCTAAAATTAGCATGTTTAAAGTGATTTTCATGCTTCCAGGGGCTCGGGAAGTTAATTAAATACCATTTGGAGGCATTTAATGTTCGAGCAAAAACGGCTGATTTTCGACAAAAGAGATAACACCCCCCCATTACGTCATGCTTCAGAAATGTGGAAAATGGTCCGTTTTCAAATGTTTTATTTTTGAACGTCAGTTCACATTTGTAGGTGGATCATCAGTGTTAGAGCTAAAATTAGCATGTTTAAAGTGATTTTCATGCTTCCAGGGGCTCGGGAAGTTAATTAAATACCATTTGGAGGCATTTAATGTTCGAGCAAAAACGGCTGATTTTCGACAAAAGAGATAACACCCCCCCATTACGTCATGCTTCAGAAATGTGGAAAATGGTCCGTTTTCAAATGTTTTATTTTTGAACGTCAGTTCACATTTGTAGGTGGATCATCAGTGTTAGAGCTAAAATTAGCATGTTTAAAGTGATTTTCATGCTTCCAGGGGCTCGGGAAGTTAATTAAATACCATTTGGAGGCATTTAATGTTCGAGCAAAAACGGCTGATTTTCGACAAAAGAGATAACACCCCCCCATTACGTCATGCTTCAGAAATGTGGAAAATGGTCCGTTTTCAAATGTTTTATTTTTGTACGTCAGTTCACATTTGTAGGTGGATCATCAGTGTTAGAGCTAAAATTAGCATGTTTAAAGTGATTTTCATGCTTCCAGGGGCTCGGGAAGTTAATTAAATACCATTTGGAGGCATTTAATGTTCGAGCAAAAACGGCTGATTTTCGACAAAAGAGATAACACCCCCCCATTACGTCATGCTTCAGAAATGTGGAAAATGGTCCGTTTTCAAATGTTTTATTTTTGAACGTCAGTTCACATTTGTAGGTGGATCATCAGTGTTAGAGCTAAAATTAGCATGTTTAAAGTGATTTTCATGCTTCCAGGGGCTCGGGAAGTTAATTAAATACCATTTGGAGGCATTTAATGTTCGAGCAAAAACGGCTGATTTTCGACAAAAGAGATAACACCCCCCCATTACGTCATGCTTCAGAAATGTGGAAAATGGTCCGTTTTCAAATGTTTTATTTTTGAACGTCAGTTCACATTTGTAGGTGGATCATCAGTGTTAGAGCTAAAATTAGCATGTTTAAAGTGATTTTCATGCTTCCAGGGGCTCGGGAAGTTAATTAAATACCATTTGGAGGCATTTAATGTTCGAGCAAAAACGGCTGATTTTCGACAAAAGAGATAACACCCCCCCATTACGTCATGCTTCAGAAATGTGGAAAATGGTCCGTTTTCAAATGTTTTATTTTTGAACGTCAGTTCACATTTGTAGGTGGATCATCAGTGTTAGAGCTAAAATTAGCATGTTTAAAGTGATTTTCATGCTTCCAGGGGCTCGGGAAGTTAATTAAATACCATTTGGAGGCATTTAATGTTCGAGCAAAAACGGCTGATTTTCGACAAAAGAGATAACACCCCCCCATTACGTCATGCTTCAGAAATGTGGAAAATGGTCCGTTTTCAAATGTTTTATTTTTGAACGTCAGTTCACATTTGTAGGTGGATCATCAGTGTTAGAGCTAAAATTAGCATGTTTAAAGTGATTTTCATGCTTCCAGGGGCCCAAAACACAAGATTTATGGAATGGTTAAAAGTGCATGAAAATGGCCAATTTACTCACTCTGAGTTCTCAAAAAGGGTTTCTTCACCCCGGGAAGTTAATTAAATACCATTTGGAGGCATTTAATGTTCGAGCAAAAACGGCTGATTTTCGACAAAAGAGATAACACTCCCCCATTACGTCAGGCTTCAGAAATGTGGAAAATGGTCCGTTTTCAAATGTTTTATTTTTGAACGTCAGTTCACATTTGTAGGTGGATCATCAGTGTTAGAGCTAAAATTAGCATGTTTAAAGTGATTTTCATGCTTCCAGGGGCCCAAAACACAAGATTTATGGAATGGTTAAAAGTGCATGAAAATGGCCAATTTACTCACTCTGAGTTCTCAAAAAGGGTTTCTTCACCCCGGGAAGTTAATTAAATACCATTTGGAGGCATTTAATGTTCGAGCAAAAACGGCTGATTTTCGACAAAAGAGATAACACCCCCCCATTACGTCATGCTTCAGAAATGTGGAAAATGGTCCGTTTTCAAATGTTTTATTTTTGAACGTCAGTTCACATTTGTAGGTGGATCATCAGTGTTAGAGCTAAAATTAGCATGTTTAAAGTGATTTTCATGCTTCCAGGGGCTCGGGAAGTTAATTAAATACCATTTGGAGGCATTTAATGTTCGAGCAAAAACGGCTGATTTTCGACAAAAGAGATAACACCCCCCCATTACGTCATGCTTCAGAAATGTGGAAAATGGTCCGTTTTCAAATGTTTTATTTTTGAACGTCAGTTCACATTTGTAGGTGGATCATCAGTGTTAGAGCTAAAATTAGCATGTTTAAAGTGATTTTCATGCTTCCAGGGGCTCGGGAAGTTAATTAAATACCATTTGGAGGCATTTAATGTTCGAGCAAAAACGGCTGATTTTCGACAAAAGAGATAACACCCCCCCATTACGTCATGCTTCAGAAATGTGGAAAATGGTCCGTTTTCAAATGTTTTATTTTTGAACGTCAGTTCACATTTGTAGGTGGATCATCAGTGTTAGAGCTAAAATTAGCATGTTTAAAGTGATTTTCATGCTTCCAGGGGCTCGGGAAGTTAATTAAATACCATTTGGAGGCATTTAATGTTCGAGCAAAAATGGCTGATTTTCGACAAAAGAGATAACACCCCCCCATTACGTCATGCTTCAGAAATGTGGAAAATGGTCCGTTTTCAAATGTTTTATTTTTGAACGTCAGTTCACATTTGTAGGTGGATCATCAGTGTTAGAGCTAAAATTAGCATGTTTAAAGTGATTTTCATGCTTCCAGGGGCCCAAAACACAAGATTTATGGAATGGTTAAAAGTGCATGAAAATGGCCAATTTACTCACTCTGAGTTCTCAAAAAGGGTTTCTTCACCCCGGGAAGTTAATTAAATACCATTTGGAGGCATTTAATGTTCGAGCAAAAACGGCTGATTTTCGACAAAAGAGATAACACCCCCCCATTACGTCATGCTTCAGAAATGTGGAAAATGGTCCGTTTTCAAATGTTTTATTTTTGAACGTCAGTTCACATTTGTAGGTGGATCATCAGTGTTAGAGCTAAAATTAGCATGTTTAAAGTGATTTTCATGCTTCCAGGGGCTCGGGAAGTTAATTAAATACCATTTGGAGGCATTTAATGTTCGAGCAAAAACGGCTGATTTTCGACAAAAGAGATAACACCCCCCCATTACGTCATGCTTCAGAAATGTGGAAAATGGTCCGTTTTCAAATGTTTTATTTTTGAACGTCAGTTCACATTTGTAGGTGGATCATCAGTGTTAGAGCTAAAATTAGCATGTTTAAAGTGATTTTCATGCTTCCAGGGGCTCGGGAAGTTAATTAAATACCATTTGGAGGCATTTAATGTTCGAGCAAAAACGGCTGATTTTCGACAAAAGAGATAACACCCCCCCATTACGTCATGCTTCAGAAATGTGGAAAATGGTCCGTTTTCAAATGTTTTATTTTTGAACGTCAGTTCACATTTGTAGGTGGATCATCAGTGTTAGAGCTAAAATTAGCATGTTTAAAGTGATTTTCATGCTTCCAGGGGCTCGGGAAGTTAATTAAATACCATTTGGAGGCATTTAATGTTCGAGCAAAAACGGCTGATTTTCGACAAAAGAGATAACACCCCCCCATTACGTCATGCTTCAGAAATGTGGAAAATGGTCCGTTTTCAAATGTTTTATTTTTGAACGTCAGTTCACATTTGTAGGTGGATCATCAGTGTTAGAGCTAAAATTAGCATGTTTAAAGTGATTTTCATGCTTCCAGGGGCTCGGGAAGTTAATTAAATACCATTTGGAGGCATTTAATGTTCGAGCAAAAACGGCTGATTTTCGACAAAAGAGATAACACCCCCCCCATTACGTCATGCTTCAGAAATGTGGAAAATGGTCCGTTTTCAAATGTTTTATTTTTGAACGTCAGTTCACATTTGTAGGTGGATCATCAGTGTTAGAGCTAAAATTAGCATGTTTAAAGTGATTTTCATGCTTCCAGGGGCTCGGGAAGTTAATTAAATACCATTTGGAGGCATTTAATGTTCGAGCAAAAACGGCTGATTTTCGACAAAAGAGATAACACCCCCCCATTACGTCATGCTTCAGAAATGTGGAAAATGGTCCGTTTTCAAATGTTTTATTTTTGAACGTCAGTTCACATTTGTAGGTGGATCATCAGTGTTAGAGCTAAAATTAGCATGTTGAAAGTGATTTTCATGCTTCCAGGGGCCCAAAACACAAGATTTATGGAATGGTTAAAAGTGCATGAAAATGGCCAATTTACTCACTCTGAGTTCTCAAAAAGGGTTTCTTCACCCCGGGAAGTTAATTAAATACCATTTGGAGGCATTTAATGTTCGAGCAAAAACGGCTGATTTTCGACAAAAGAGATAACACCCCCCCATTACGTCATGCTTCAGAAATGTGGAAAATGGTCCGTTTTCAAATGTTTTATTTTTGAACGTCAGTTCACATTTGTAGGTGGATCATCAGTGTTAGAGCTAAAATTAGCATGTTTAAAGTGATTTTCATGCTTCCAGGGGCTCGGGAAGTTAAATAAATACCATTTGGAGGCATTTAATGTTCGAGCAAAAACGGCTGATTTTCGACAAAAGAGATAACACCCCCCCATTACGTCATGCTTCAGAAATGTGGAAAATGGTCCGTTTTCAAATGTTTTATTTTTGAACGTCAGTTCACATTTGTAGGTGGATCATCAGTGTTAGAGCTAAAATTAGCATGTTTAAAGTGATTTTCATGCTTCCAGGGGCTCGGGAAGTTAATTAAATACCATTTGGAGGCATTTAATGTTCGAGCAAAAACGGCTGATTTTCGACAAAAGAGATAACACCCCCCCATTACGTCATGCTTCAGAAATGTGGAAAATGGTCCGTTTTCAAATGTTTTATTTTTGAACGTCAGTTCACATTTGTAGGTGGATCATCAGTGTTAGAGCTAAAATTAGCATGTTTAAAGTGATTTTCATGCTTCCAGGGGCTCGGGAAGTTAATTAAATACCATTTGGAGGCATTTAATGTTCGAGCAAAAACGGCTGATTTTCGACAAAAGAGATAACACCCCCCCATTACGTCATGCTTCAGAAATGTGGAAAATGGTCCGTTTTCAAATGTTTTATTTTTGAACGTCAGTTCACATTTGTAGGTGGATCATCAGTGTTAGAGCTAAAATTAGCATGTTTAAAGTGATTTTCATGCTTCCAGGGGCTCGGGAAGTTAATTAAATACCATTTGGAGGCATTTAATGTTCGAGCAAAAACGGCTGATTTTCGACAAAAGAGATAACACCCCCCCATTACGTCATGCTTCAGAAATGTGGAAAATGGTCCGTTTTCAAATGTTTTATTTTTGAACGTCAGTTCACATTTGTAGGTGGATCATCAGTGTTAGAGCTAAAATTAGCATGTTTAAAGTGATTTTCATGCTTCCAGGGGCTCGGGAAGTTAATTAAATACCATTTGGAGGCATTTAATGTTCGAGCAAAAACGGCTGATTTTCGACAAAAGAGATAACACCCCCCCATTACGTCATGCTTCAGAAATGTGGAAAATGGTCCGTTTTCAAATGTTTTATTTTTGAACGTCAGTTCACATTTGTAGGTGGATCATCAGTGTTAGAGCTAAAATTAGCATGTTTAAAGTGATTTTCATGCTTCCAGGGGCTCGGGAAGTTAATTAAATACCATTTGGAGGCATTTAATGTTCGAGCAAAAACGGCTGATTTTCGACAAAAGAGATAACACCCCCCCATTACGTCATGCTTCAGAAATGTGGAAAATGGTCCGTTTTCAAATGTTTTATTTTTGAACGTCAGTTCACATTTGTAGGTGGATCATCAGTGTTAGAGCTAAAATTAGCATGTTTAAAGTGATTTTCATGCTTCCAGGGGCTCGGGAAGTTAATTAAATACCATTTGGAGGCATTTAATGTTCGAGCAAAAACGGCTGATTTTCGACAAAAGAGATAACACCCCCCCATTACGTCATGCTTCAGAAATGTGGAAAATGGTCCGTTTTCAAATGTTTTATTTTTGAACGTCAGTTCACATTTGTAGGTGGATCATCAGTGTTAGAGCTAAAATTAGCATGTTTAAAGTGATTTTCATGCTTCCAGGGGCTCGGGAAGTTAATTAAATACCATTTGGAGGCATTTAATGTTCGAGCAAAAACGGCTGATTTTCGACAAAAGAGATAACACCCCCCCATTACGTCATGCTTCAGAAATGTGGAAAATGGTCCGTTTTCAAATGTTTTATTTTTGAACGTCAGTTCACATTTGTAGGTGGATCATCAGTGTTAGAGCTAAAATTAGCATGTTTAAAGTGATTTTCATGCTTCCAGGGGCCCAAAACACAAGATTTATGGAATGGTTAAAAGTGCATGAAAATGGCCAATTTACTCACTCTGAGTTCTCAAAAAGGGTTTCTTCACCCCGGGAAGTTAATTAAATACCATTTGGAGGCATTTAATGTTCGAGCAAAAACGGCTGATTTTCGACAAAAGAGATAACACTCCCCCATTACGTCAGGCTTCAGAAATGTGGAAAATGGTCCGTTTTCAAATGTTTTATTTTTGAACGTCAGTTCACATTTGTAGGTGGATCATCAGTGTTAGAGCTAAAATTAGCATGTTTAAAGTGATTTTCATGCTTCCAGGGGCCCAAAACACAAGATTTATGGAATGGTTAAAAGTGCATGAAAATGGCCAATTTACTCACTCTGAGTTCTCAAAAAGGGTTTCTTCACCCCGGGAAGTTAATTAAATACCATTTGGAGGCATTTAATGTTCGAGCAAAAACGGCTGATTTTCGACAAAAGAGATAACACCCCCCCATTACGTCATGCTTCAGAAATGTGGAAAATGGTCCGTTTTCAAATGTTTTATTTTTGAACGTCAGTTCACATTTGTAGGTGGATCATCAGTGTTAGAGCTAAAATTAGCATGTTTAAAGTGATTTTCATGCTTCCAGGGGCTCGGGAAGTTAATTAAATACCATTTGGAGGCATTTAATGTTCGAGCAAAAACGGCTGATTTTCGACAAAAGAGATAACACCCCCCCATTACGTCATGCTTCAGAAATGTGGAAAATGGTCCGTTTTCAAATGTTTTATTTTTGAACGTCAGTTCACATTTGTAGGTGGATCATCAGTGTTAGAGCTAAAATTAGCATGTTTAAAGTGATTTTCATGCTTCCAGGGGCTCGGGAAGTTAATTAAATACCATTTGGAGGCATTTAATGTTCGAGCAAAAACGGCTGATTTTCGACAAAAGAGATAACACCCCCCCATTACGTCATGCTTCAGAAATGTGGAAAATGGTCCGTTTTCAAATGTTTTATTTTTGAACGTCAGTTCACATTTGTAGGTGGATCATCAGTGTTAGAGCTAAAATTAGCATGTTTAAAGTGATTTTCATGCTTCCAGGGGCTCGGGAAGTTAATTAAATACCATTTGGAGGCATTTAATGTTCGAGCAAAAATGGCTGATTTTCGACAAAAGAGATAACACCCCCCCATTACGTCATGCTTCAGAAATGTGGAAAATGGTCCGTTTTCAAATGTTTTATTTTTGAACGTCAGTTCACATTTGTAGGTGGATCATCAGTGTTAGAGCTAAAATTAGCATGTTTAAAGTGATTTTCATGCTTCCAGGGGCTCGGGAAGTTAATTAAATACCATTTGGAGGCATTTAATGTTCAAGCAAAAACGGCTGATTTTCGACAAAAGAGATAACACCCCCCCATTACGTCATGCTTCAGAAATGTGGAAAATGGTCCGTTTTCAAATGTTTTATTTTTGAACGTCAGTTCACATTTGTAGGTGGATCATCAGTGTTAGAGCTAAAATTAGCATGTTTAAAGTGATTTTCATGCTTCCAGGGGCTCGGGAAGTTAATTAAATACCATTTGGAGGCATTTAATGTTCGAGCAAAAACGGCTGATTTTCGACAAAAGAGATAACACCCCCCCATTACGTCATGCTTCAGAAATGTGGAAAATGGTCCGTTTTCAAATGTTTTATTTTTGAACGTCAGTTCACATTTGTAGGTGGATCATCAGTGTTAGAGCTAAAATTACCATGTTTAAAGTGATTTTCATGCTTCCAGGGGCTCGGGAAGTTAATTAAATACCATTTGGAGGCATTTAATGTTCGAGCAAAAACGGCTGATTTTCGACAAAAGAGATAACACCCCCCCATTACGTCATGCTTCAGAAATGTGGAAAATGGTCCGTTTTCAAATGTTTTATTTTTGAACGTCAGTTCACATTTGTAGGTGGATCATCAGTGTTAGAGCTAAAATTAGCATGTTTAAAGTGATTTTCATGCTTCCAGGGGCCCAAAACACAAGATTTATGGAATGGTTAAAAGTGCATGAAAATGGCCAATTTACTCACTCTGAGTTCTCAAAAAGGGTTTCTTCACCCCGGGAAGTTAATTAAATACCATTTGGAGGCATTTAATGTTCGAGCAAAAACGGCTGATTTTCGACAAAAGAGATAACACCCCCCCATTACGTCATGCTTCAGAAATGTGGAAAATGGTCCGTTTTCAAATGTTTTATTTTTGAACGTCAGTTCACATTTGTAGGTGGATCATCAGTGTTAGAGCTAAAATTAGCATGTTTAAAGTGATTTTCATGCTTCCAGGGGCCCAAAACACAAGATTTATGGAATGGTTAAAAGTGCATGAAAATGGCCAATTTACTCACTCTGAGTTCTCAAAAAGGGTTTCTTCACCCCGGGAAGTTAATTAAATACCATTTGGAGGCATTTAATGTTCGAGCAAAAACGGCTGATTTTCGACAAAAGAGATAACACCCCCCCATTACGTCATGCTTCAGAAATGTGGAAAATGGTCCGTTTTCAAATGTTTTATTTTTGAACGTCAGTTCACATTTGTAGGTGGATCATCAGTGTTAGAGCTAAAATTAGCATGTTTAAAGTGATTTTCATGCTTCCAGGGGCTCGGGAAGTTAATTAAATACCATTTGGAGGCATTTAATGTTCGAGCAAAAACGGCTGATTTTCGACAAAAGAGATAACACCCCCCCATTACGTCATGCTTCAGAAATGTGGAAAATGGTCCGTTTTCAAATGTTTTATTTTTGAACGTCAGTTCACATTTGTAGGTGGATCATCAGTGTTAGAGCTAAAATTAGCATGTTTAAAGTGATTTTCATGCTTCCAGGGGCTCGGGAAGTTAATTAAATACCATTTGGAGGCATTTAATGTTCGAGCAAAAACGGCTGATTTTCGACAAAAGAGATAACACCCCCCCATTACGTCATGCTTCAGAAATGTGGAAAATGGTCCGTTTTCAAATGTTTTATTTTTGAACGTCAGTTCACATTTGTAGGTGGATCATCAGTGTTAGAGCTAAAATTAGCATGTTTAAAGTGATTTTCATGCTTCCAGGGGCTCGGGAAGTTAATTAAATACCATTTGGAGGCATTTAATGTTCGAGCAAAAACGGCTGATTTTCGACAAAAGAGATAACACCCCCCCATTACGTCATGCTTCAGAAATGTGGAAAATGGTCCGTTTTCAAATGTTTTATTTTTGAACGTCAGTTCACATTTGTAGGTGGATCATCAGTGTTAGAGCTAAAATTAGCATGTTTAAAGTGATTTTCATGCTTCCAGGAGCCCAAAACACAAGATTTATGGAATGGTTAAAAGTGCATGAAAATGGCCAATTTACTCACTCTGAGTTCTCAAAAAGGGTTTCTTCACCCCGGGAAGTTAATTAAATACCATTTGGAGGCATTTAATGTTCGAGCAAAAACGGCTGATTTTCGACAAAAGAGATAACACCCCCCCATTACGTCATGCTTCAGAAATGTGGAAAATGGTCCGTTTTCAAATGTTTTATTTTTGAACGTCAGTTCACATTTGTAGGTGGATCATCAGTGTTAGAGCTAAAATTAGCATGTTTAAAGTGATTTTCATGCTTCCAGGGGCTCGGGAAGTTAATTAAATACCATTTGGAGGCATTTAATGTTCGAGCAAAAACGGCTGATTTTCGACAAAAGAGATAACACCCCCCCATTACGTCATGCTTCAGAAATGTGGAAAATGGTCCGTTTTCAAATGTTTTATTTTTGAACGTCAGTTCACATTTGTAGGTGGATCATCAGTGTTAGAGCTAAAATTAGCATGTTTAAAGTGATTTTCATGCTTCCAGGGGCTCGGGAAGTTAATTAAATACCATTTGGAGGCATTTAATGTTCGAGCAAAAACGGCTGATTTTCGACAAAAGAGATAACACCCCCCCATTACGTCATGCTTCAGAAATGTGGAAAATGGTCCGTTTTCAAATGTTTTATTTTTGAACGTCAGTTCACATTTGTAGGTGGATCATCAGTGTTAGAGCTAAAATTAGCATGTTTAAAGTGATTTTCATGCTTCCAGGGGCTCGGGAAGTTAATTAAATACCATTTGGAGGCATTTAATGTTCGAGCAAAAACGGCTGATTTTCGACAAAAGAGATAACACCCCCCCATTACGTCATGCTTCAGAAATGTGGAAAATGGTCCGTTTTCAAATGTTTTATTTTTGAACGTCAGTTCACATTTGTAGGTGGATCATCAGTGTTAGAGCTAAAATTAGCATGTTTAAAGTGATTTTCATGCTTCCAGGGGCTCGGGAAGTTAATTAAATACCATTTGGAGGCATTTAATGTTCGAGCAAAAACGGCTGATTTTCGACAAAAGAGATAACACCCCCCCATTACGTCATGCTTCAGAAATGTGGAAAATGGTCCGTTTTCAAATGTTTTATTTTTGAACGTCAGTTCACATTTGTAGGTGGATCATCAGTGTTAGAGCTAAAATTAGCATGTTTAAAGTGATTTTCATGCTTCCAGGGGCCCAAAACACAAGATTTATGGAATGGTTAAAAGTGCATGAAAATGGCCAATTTACTCACTCTGAGTTCTCAAAAAGGGTTTCTTCACCCCGGGAAGTTAATTAAATACCATTTGGAGGCATTTAATGTTCGAGCAAAAACGGCTGATTTTCGACAAAAGAGATAACACTCCCCCATTACGTCAGGCTTCAGAAATGTGGAAAATGGTCCGTTTTCAAATGTTTTATTTTTGAACGTCAGTTCACATTTGTAGGTGGATCATCAGTGTTAGAGCTAAAATTAGCATGTTTAAAGTGATTTTCATGCTTCCAGGGGCCCAAAACACAAGATTTATGGAATGGTTAAAAGTGCATGAAAATGGCCAATTTACTCACTCTGAGTTCTCAAAAAGGGTTTCTTCACCCCGGGAAGTTAATTAAATACCATTTGGAGGCATTTAATGTTCGAGCAAAAACGGCTGATTTTCGACAAAAGAGATAACACCCCCCATTACGTCATGCTTCAGAAATGTGGAAAATGGTCCGTTTTCAAATGTTTTATTTTTGAACGTCAGTTCACATTTGTAGGTGGATCATCAGTGTTAGAGCTAAAATTAGCATGTTTAAAGTGATTTTCATGCTTCCAGGTGCTCGGGAAGTTAATTAAATACCATTTGGAGGCATTTAATGTTCGAGCAAAAACGGCTGATTTTCGACAAAAGAGATAACACCCCCCCATTACGTCATGCTTCAGAAATGTGGAAAATGGTCCGTTTTCAAATGTTTTATTTTTGAACGTCAGTTCACATTTGTAGGTGGATCATCAGTGTTAGAGCTAAAATTAGCATGTTTAAAGTGATTTTCATGCTTCCAGGGGCTCGGGAAGTTAATTAAATACCATTTGGAGGCATTTAATGTTCGAGCAAAAACGGCTGATTTTCGACAAAAGAGATAACACCCCCCCATTACGTCATGCTTCAGAAATGTGGAAAATGGTCCGTTTTCAAATGTTTTATTTTTGAACGTCAGTTCACATTTGTAGGTGGATCATCAGTGTTAGAGCTAAAATTAGCATGTTTAAAGTGATTTTCATGCTTCCAGGGGCTCGGGAAGTTAATTAAATACCATTTGGAGGCATTTAATGTTCGAGCAAAAACGGCTGATTTTCGACAAAAGAGATAACACCCCCCCATTACGCCATGCTTCAGAAATGTGGAAAATGGTCCGTTTTCAAATGTTTTATTTTTGAACGTCAGTTCACATTTGTAGGTGGATCATCAGTGTTAGAGCTAAAATTAGCATGTTTAAAGTGATTTTCATGCTTCCAGGGGCTCGGGAAGTTAATTAAATACCATTTGGAGGCATTTAATGTTCGAGCAAAAACGGCTGATTTTCGACAAAAGAGATAACACCCCCCCATTACGTCATGCTTCAGAAATGTGGAAAATGGTCCGTTTTCAAATGTTTTATTTTTGAACGTCAGTTCACATTTGTAGGTGGATCATCAGTGTTAGAGCTAAAATTAGCATGTTTAAAGTGATTTTCATGCTTCCAGGGGCTCGGGAAGTTAATTAAATACCATTTGGAGGCATTTAATGTTCGAGCAAAAACGGCTGATTTTCGACAAAAGAGATAACACCCCCCCATTACGTCATGCTTCAGAAATGTGGAAAATGGTCCGTTTTCAAATGTTTTATTTTTGAACGTCAGTTCACATTTCTAGGTGGATCATCAGTGTTAGAGCTAAAATTAGCATGTTTAAAGTGATTTTCATGCTTCCAGGGGCTCGGGAAGTTAATTAAATACCATTTGGAGGCATTTAATGTTCGAGCAAAAACGGCTGATTTTCGACAAAAGAGATAACACCCCCCCATTACGTCATGCTTCAGAAATGTGGAAAATGGTCCGTTTTCAAATGTTTTATTTTTGAACGTCAGTTCACATTTGTAGGTGGATCATCAGTGTTAGAGCTAAAATTAGCATGTTTAAAGTGATTTTCATGCTTCCAGGGGCTCGGGAAGTTAATTAAATACCATTTGGAGGCATTTAATGTTCGAGCAAAAACGGCTGATTTTCGACAAAAGAGATAACACCCCCCCATTACGTCATGCTTCAGAAATGTGGAAAATGGTCCGTTTTCAAATGTTTTATTTTTGAACGTCAGTTCACATTTGTAGGTGGATCATCAGTGTTAGAGCTAAAATTAGCATGTTTAAAGTGATTTTCATGCTTCCAGGGGCCCAAAACACAAGATTTATGGAATGGTTAAAAGTGCATGAAAATGGCCAATTTACTCACTCTGAGTTCTCAAAAAGGGGTTCTTCACCCCGGGAAGTTAATTAAATACCATTTGGAGGCATTTAATGTTCGAGCAAAAACGGCTGATTTTCGGCAAAAGAGATAACACCCCCCCATTACGTCATGCTTCAGAAATGTGGAAAATGGTCCGTTTTCAAATGTTTTATTTTTGAACGTCAGTTCACATTTGTAGGTGGATCATCAGTGTTAGAGCTAAAATTAGCATGTTTAAAGTGATTTTCATGCTTCCAGGGGCCCAAAACACAAGATTTATGGAATGGTTAAAAGTGCATGAAAATGGCCAATTTACTCACTCTGAGTTCTCAAAAAGGGTTTCTTCACCCCGGGAAGTTAATTAAATACCATTTGGAGGCATTTAATGTTCGAGCAAAAACGGCTGATTTTCGACAAAAGAGATAACACCCCCCCATTACGTCATGCTTCAGAAATGTGGAAAATGGTCCGTTTTCAAATGTTTTATTTTTGAACGTCAGTTCACATTTGTAGGTGGATCATCAGTGTTAGAGCTAAAATTAGCATGTTTAAAGTGATTTTCATGCTTCCAGGGGCCCAAAACACAAGATTTATGGAATGGTTAAAAGTGCATGAAAATGGCCAATTTACTCACTCTGAGTTCTCAAAAAGGGTTTCTTCACCCCGGGAAGTTAATTAAATACCATTTGGAGGCATTTAATGTTCGAGCAAAAACGGCTGATTTTCGACAAAAGAGATAACACCCCCCCATTACGTCATGCTTCAGAAATGTGGAAAATGGTCCGTTTTCAAATGTTTTATTTTTGAACGTCAGTTCACATTTGTAGGTGGATCATCAGTGTTAGAGCTAAAATTAGCATGTTTAAAGTGATTTTCATGCTTCCAGGGGCTCGGGAAGTTAATTAAATACCATTTGGAGGCATTTAATGTTCGAGCAAAAACGGCTGATTTTCGACAAAAGAGATAACACCCCCCCATTACGTCATGCTTCAGAAATGTGGAAAATGGTCCGTTTTCAAATGTTTTATTTTTGAACGTCAGTTCACATTTGTAGGTGGATCATCAGTGTTAGAGCTAAAATTAGCATGTTTAAAGTGATTTTCATGCTTCCAGGGGCTCGGGAAGTTAATTAAATACCATTTGGAGGCATTTAATGTTCGAGCAAAAACGGCTGATTTTCGACAAAAGAGATAACACCCCCCCATTACGTCATGCTTCAGAAATGTGGAAAATGGTCCGTTTTCAAATGTTTTATTTTTGAACGTCAGTTCACATTTGTAGGTGGATCATCAGTGTTAGAGCTAAAATTAGCATGTTTAAAGTGATTTTCATGCTTCCAGGGGCTCGGGAAGTTAATTAAATACCATTTGGAGGCATTTAATGTTCGAGCAAAAACGGATGATTTTCGACAAAAGAGATAACACCCCCCCATTACGTCATGCTTCAGAAATGTGGAAAATGGTCCGTTTTCAAATGTTTTATTTTTGAACGTCAGTTCACATTTGTAGGTGGATCATCAGTGTTAGAGCTAAAATTAGCATGTTTAAAGTGATTTTCATGCTTCCAGGGGCTCGGGAAGTTAATTAAATACCATTTGGAGGCATTTAATGTTCGAGCAAAAACGGCTGATTTTCGACAAAAGAGATAACACCCCCCCATTACGTCATGCTTCAGAAATGTGGAAAATGGTCCGTTTTCAAATGTTTTATTTTTGAACGTCAGTTCACATTTGTAGGTGGATCATCAGTGTTAGAGCTAAAATTAGCATGTTTAAAGTGATTTTCATGCTTCCAGGGGCCCAAAACACAAGATTTATGGAATGGTTAAAAGTGCATGAAAATGGCCAATTTACTCACTCTGAGTTCTCAAAAAGGGTTTCTTCACCCCGGGAAGGTAATTAAATACCATTTGGAGGCATTTAATGTTCGAGCAAAAACGGCTGATTTTCGACAAAAGAGATAACACCCCCCCATTACGTCATGCTTCAGAAATGTGGAAAATGGTCCGTTTTCAAATGTTTTATTTTTGAACGTCAGTTCACATTTGTAGGTGGATCATCAGTGTTAGAGCTAAAATTAGCATGTTTAAAGTGATTTTCATGCTTCCAGGGGCTCGGGAAGTTAATTAAATACCATTTGGAGGCATTTAATGTTCGAGCAAAAACGGCTGATTTTCGACAAAAGAGATAACACCCCCCCATTACGTCATGCTTCAGAAATGTGGAAAATGGTCCGTTTTCAAATGTTTTATTTTTGAACGTCAGTTCACATTTGTAGGTGGATCATCAGTGTTAGAGCTAAAATTAGCATGTTTAAAGTGATTTTCATGCTTCCAGGGGCTCGGGAAGTTAATTAAATACCATTTGGTGGCATTTAATGTTCGAGCAAAAACGGCTGATTTTCGACAAAAGAGATAACACCCCCCCATTACGTCATGCTTCAGAAATGTGGAAAATGGTCCGTTTTCAAATGTTTTATTTTTGAACGTCAGTTCACATTTGTAGGTGGATCATCAGTGTTAGAGCTAAAATTAGCATGTTTAAAGTGATTTTCATGCTTCCAGGGGCTCGGGAAGTTAATTAAATACCATTTGGAGGCATTTAATGTTCGAGCAAAAACGGCTGATTTTCGACAAAAGAGATAACACCCCCCCATTACGTCATGCTTCAGAAATGTGGAAAATGGTCCGTTTTCAAATGTTTTATTTTTGAACGTCAGTTCACATTTGTAGGTGGATCATCAGTGTTAGAGCTAAAATTAGCATGTTTAAAGTGATTTTCATGCTTCCAGGGGCCCAAAACAAAAGATTTATGGAATGGTTAAAAGTGCATGAAAATGGCCAATTTACTCACTCTGAGTTCTCAAAAAGGGTTTCTTCACCCCGGGAAGTTAATTAAATACCATTTGGAGGCATTTAATGTTCGAGCAAAAACGGCTGATTTTCGACAAAAGAGATAACACCCCCCCATTACGTCATGCTTCAGAAATGTGGAAAATGGTCCGTTTTCAAATGTTTTATTTTTGAACGTCAGTTCACATTTGTAGGTGGATCATCAGTGTTAGAGCTAAAATTAGCATGTTTAAAGTGATTTTCATGCTTCCAGGGGCCCAAAACACAAGATTTATGGAATGGTTAAAAGTGCATGAAAATGGCCAATTTACTCACTCTGAGTTCTCAAAAAGGGTTTCTTCACCCGGGAAGTTAATTAAATACCATTTGGAGGCATTTAATGTTCGAGCAAAAACGGCTGATTTTCGACAAAAGAGATAACACCCCCCCATTACGTCATGCTTCAGAAATGTGGAAAATGGTCCGTTTTCAAATGTTTTATTTTTGAACGTCAGTTCACATTTGTAGGTGGATCATCAGTGTTAGAGCTAAAATTAGCATGTTTAAAGTGATTTTCATGCTTCCAGGGGCTCGGGAAGTTAATTAAATACCATTTGGAGGCATTTAATGTTCGAGCAAAAACGGCTGATTTTCGACAAAAGAGATAACACCCCCCCATTACGTCATGCTTCAGAAATGTGGAAAATGGTCCGTTTTCAAATGTTTTATTTTTGAACGTCAGTTCACATTTGTAGGTGGATCATCAGTGTTAGAGCTAAAATTAGCATGTTTAAAGTGATTTTCATGCTTCCAGGGGCTCGGGAAGTTAATTAAATACCATTTGGAGGCATTTAATGTTCGAGCAAAAACGGCTGATTTTCGACAAAAGAGATAACACCCCCCCATTACGTCATGCTTCAGAAATGTGGAAAATGGTCAGTTTTCAAATGTTTTATTTTTGAACGTCAGTTCACATTTGTAGGTGGATCATCAGTGTTAGAGCTAAAATTAGCATGTTTAAAGTGATTTTCATGCTTCCAGGGGCCCAAAACACAAGATTTATGGAATGGTTAAAAGTGCATGAAAATGGCCAATTTACTCACTCTGAGTTCTCAAAAAGGGTTTCTTCACCCCGGGAAGTTAATTAAATACCATTTGGAGGCATTTAATGTTCGAGCAAAAACGGCTGATTTTCGACAAAAGAGATAACACCCCCCCATTACGTCATGCTTCAGAAATGTGGAAAATGGTCCGTTTTCAAATGTTTTATTTTTGAACGTCAGTTCACATTTGTAGGTGGATCATCAGTGTTAGAGCTAAAATTAGCATGTTTAAAGTGATTTTCATGCTTCCAGGGGCCCAAAACACAAGATTTATGGAATGGTTAAAAGTGCATGAAAATGGCCAATTTACTCACTCTGAGTTCTCAAAAAGGGTTTCTTCACCCCGGGAAGTTAATTAAATACCATTTGGAGGCATTTAATGTTCGAGCAAAAACGGCTGATTTTCGACAAAAGAGATAACACCCCCCCATTACGTCATGCTTCAGAAATGTGGAAAATGGTCCGTTTTCAAATGTTTTATTTTTGAACGTCAGTTCACATTTGTAGGTGGATCATCAGTGTTAGAGCTAAAATTAGCATGTTTAAAGTGATTTTCATGCTTCCAGGGGCTCGGGAAGTTAATTAAATACCATTTGGAGGCATTTAATGTTCGAGCAAAAACGGCTGATTTTCGACAAAAGAGATAACACCCCCCCATTACGTCATGCTTCAGAAATGTGGAAAATGGTCCGTTTTCAAATGTTTTATTTTTGAACGTCAGTTCACATTTGTAGGTGGATCATCAGTGTTAGAGCTAAAATTAGCATGTTTAAAGTGATTTTCATGCTTCCAGGGGCTCGGGAAGTTAATTAAATACCATTTGGAGGCATTTAATGTTCGAGCAAAAACGGCTGATTTTCGACAAAAGAGATAACACCCCCCCATTACGTCATGCTTCAGAAATGTGGAAAATGGTCCGTTTTCAAATGTTTTATTTTTGAACGTCAGTTCACATTTGTAGGTGGATCATCAGTGTTAGAGCTAAAATTAGCATGTTTAAAGTGATTTTCATGCTTCCAGGGGCTCGGGAAGTTAATTAAATACCATTTGGAGGCATTTAATGTTCGAGCAAAAACGGCTGATTTTCGACAAAAGAGATAACACCCCCCCATTACGTCATGCTTCAGAAATGGTGGAAAATGGTCCGTTTTCAAATGTTTTATTTTTGAACGTCAGTTCACATTTGTAGGTGGATCATCAGTGTTAGAGCTAAAATTAGCATGTTTAAAGTGATTTTCATGCTTCCAGGGGCTCGGGAAGTTAATTAAATACCATTTGGAGGCATTTAATGTTCGAGCAAAAACGGCTGATTTTCGACAAAAGAGATAACACCCCCCCATTACGTCATGCTTCAGAAATGTGGAAAATGGTCCGTTTTCAAATGTTTTATTTTTGAACGTCAGTTCACATTTGTAGGTGGATCATCAGTGTTAGAGCTAAAATTAGCATGTTTAAAGTGATTTTCATGCTTCCAGGGCTCGGGAAGTTAATTAAATACCATTTGGAGGCATTTAATGTTCGAGCAAAAACGGCTGATTTTCGACAAAAGAGATAACACCCCCCCATTACGTCATGCTTCAGAAATGTGGAAAATGGTCCGTTTTCAAATGTTTTATTTTTGAACGTCAGTTCACATTTGTAGGTGGATCATCAGTGTTAGAGCTAAAATTAGCATGTTTAAAGTGATTTTCATGCTTCCAGGGGCCCAAAACACAAGATTTATGGAATGGTTAAAAGTGCATGAAAATGGCCAATTTACTCACTCTGAGTTCTCAAAAAGGGTTTCTTCACCCCGGGAAGTTAATTAAATACCATTTGGAGGCATTTAATGTTCGAGCAAAAACGGCTGATTTTCGACAAAAGAGATAACACCCCCCCATTACGTCATGCTTCAGAAATGTGGAAAATGGTCCGTTTTCAAATGTTTTATTTTTGAACGTCAGTTCACATTTGTAGGTGGATCATCAGTGTTAGAGCTAAAATTAGCATGTTTAAAGTGATTTTCATGCTTCCAGGGGCTCGGGAAGTTAATTAAATACCATTTGGAAGCATTTAATGTTCGAGCAAAAACGGCTGATTTTCGACAAAAGAGATAACACCCCCCCATTACGTCATGCTTCAGAAATGTGGAAAATGGTCCGTTTTCAAATGTTTATTTTTGAACGTCAGTTCACATTTGTAGGTGGATCATCAGTGTTAGAGCTAAAATTAGCATGTTTAAAGTGATTTTCATGCTTCCAGGGGCTCGGGAAGTTAATTAAATACCATTTGGAGGCATTTAATGTTCGAGCAAAAACGGCTGATTTTCGACAAAAGAGATAACACCCCCCCATTACGTCATGCTTCAGAAATGTGGAAAATGGTCCGTTTTCAAATGTTTTATTTTTGAACGTCAGTTCACATTTGTAGGTGGATCATCAGTGTTAGAGCTAAAATTAGCATGTTTAAAGTGATTTTCATGCTTCCAGGGGCTCGGGAAGTTAATTAAATACCATTTGGAGGCATTTAATGTTCGAGCAAAAACGGCTGATTTTCGACAAAAGAGATAACACCCCCCCATTACGTCATGCTTCAGAAATGTGGAAAATGGTCCGTTTTCAAATGTTTTATTTTTGAACGTCAGTTCACATTTGTAGGTGGATCATCAGTGTTAGAGCTAAAATTAGCATGTTTAAAGTGATTTTCATGCTTCCAGGGGCTCGGGAAGTTAATTAAATACCATTTGGAGGCATTTAATGTTCGAGCAAAAACGGCTGATTTTCGACAAAAGAGATAACACCCCCCCATTACGTCATGCTTCAGAAATGTGGAAAATGGTCCGTTTTCAAATGTTTTATTTTGAACGTCAGTTCACATTTGTAGGTGGATCATCAGTGTTAGAGCTAAAATTAGCATGTTTAAAGTGATTTTCATGCTTCCAGGGGCTCGGGAAGTTAATTAAATACCATTTGGAGGCATTTAATGTTCGAGCAAAAACGGCTGATTTTCGACAAAAGAGATAACACCCCCCCATTACGTCATGCTTCAGAAATGTGGAAAATGGTCCGTTTTCAAATGTTTTATTTTTGAACGTCAGTTCACATTTGTAGGTGGATCATCAGTGTTAGAGCTAAAATTAGCATGTTTAAAGTGATTTTCATGCTTCCAGGGCTCGGGAAGTTAATTAAATACCATTTGGAGGCATTTAATGTTCGAGCAAAAACGGCTGATTTTCGACAAAAGAGATAACACCCCCCCATTACGTCATGCTTCAGAAATGTGGAAAATGGTCGTTTTCAAATGTTTTATTTTTGAACGTCAGTTCACATTTGTAGGTGGATCATCAGTGTTAGAGCTAAAATTAGCATGTTTAAAGTGATTTTCATGCTTCCAGGGGCTCGGGAAGTTAATTAAATACCATTTGGAGGCATTTAATGTTCGAGCAAAAACGGCTGATTTTCGACAAAAGAGATAACACCCCCCCATTACCGTCATGCTTCAGAAATGTGGAAAATGGTCCGTTTTCAAATGTTTTATTTTTGAACGTCAGTTCACATTTGTAGGTGGATCATCAGTGTTAGAGCTAAAATTAGCATGTTTAAAGTGATTTTCATGCTTCCAGGGGCTCGGGAAGTTAATTAAATACCATTTGGAGGCATTTAATGTTCGAGCAAAAACGGCTGATTTTCGACAAAAGAGATAACACCCCCCCATTACGTCATGCTTCAGAAATGTGGAAAATGGTCAGTTTTCAAATGTTTTATTTTTGAACGTCAGTTCACATTTGTAGGTGGATCATCAGTGTTAGAGCTAAAATTAGCATGTTTAAAGTGATTTTCATGCTTCCAGGGCTCGGGAAGTTAATTAAATACCATTTGGAGGCATTTAATGTTCGAGCAAAAACGGCTGATTTTCGACAAAAGAGATAACACCCCCCCATTACGTCATGCTTCAGAAATGTGGAAAATGGTCCGTTTTCAAATGTTTTATTTTTGAACGTCAGTTCACATTTGTAGGTGGATCATCAGTGTTAGAGCTAAAATTAGCATGTTTAAAGTGATTTTCATGCTTCCAGGGGCTCGGGAAGTTAATTAAATACCATTTGGAGGCATTTAATGTTCGAGCAAAAACGGCTGATTTTCGACAAAAGAGATAACACCCCCCCATTACGTCATGCTTCAGAAATGTGGAAAATGGTCCGTTTTCAAATGTTTTATTTTTGAACGTCAGTTCACATTTGTAGGTGGATCATCAGTGTTAGAGCTAAAATTAGCATGTTTAAAGTGATTTTCATGCTTCCAGGGGCTCGGGAAGTTAATTAAATACCATTTGGAGGCATTTAATGTTCGAGCAAAACGGCTGATTTTCGACAAAAGAGATAACACCCCCCCATTACGTCATGCTTCAGAAATGTGGAAAATGGTCCGTTTTCAAATGTTTTATTTTTGAACGTCAGTTCACATTTGTAGGTGGATCATCAGTGTTAGAGCTAAAATTAGCATGTTTAAAGTGATTTTCATGCTTCCAGGGGCTCGGGAAGTTAATTAAATACCATTTGGAGGCATTTAATGTTCGAGCAAAAACGGCTGATTTTCGACAAAAGAGATAACACCCCCCCATTACGTCATGCTTCAGAAATGTGGAAAATGGTCCGTTTTCAAATGTTTTATTTTTGAACGTCAGTTCACATTTGTAGGTGGATCATCAGTGTTAGAGCTAAAATTAGCATGTTTAAAGTGATTTTCATGCTTCCAGGGGCTCGGGAAGTTAATTAAATACCATTTGGAGGCATTTAATGTTCGAGCAAAAACGGCTGATTTTCGACAAAAGAGATAACACCCCCCCATTACGTCATGCTTCAGAAATGTGGAAAATGGTCCGTTTTCAAATGTTTTATTTTTGAACGTCAGTTCACATTTGTAGGTGGATCATCAGTGTTAGAGCTAAAATTAGCATGTTTAAAGTGATTTTCATGCTTCCAGGGGCTCGGGAAGTTAATTAAATACCATTTGGAGGCATTTAATGTTCGAGCAAAAACGGCTGATTTTCGACAAAAGAGATAACACCCCCCCATTACGTCATGCTTCAGAAATGTGGAAAATGGTCCGTTTTCAAATGTTTTATTTTTGAACGTCAGTTCACATTTGTAGGTGGATCATCAGTGTTAGAGCTAAAATTAGCATGTTTAAAGTGATTTTCATGCTTCCAGGGGCTCGGGAAGTTAATTAAATACCATTTGGAGGCATTTAATGTTCGAGCAAAAACGGCTGATTTTCGACAAAAGAGATAACACCCCCCCATTACGTCATGCTTCAGAAATGTGGAAAATGGTCCGTTTTCAAATGTTTTATTTTTGAACGTCAGTTCACATTTGTAGGTGGATCATCAGTGTTAGAGCTAAAATTAGCATGTTTAAAGTGATTTTCATGCTTCCAGGGGCTCGGGAAGTTAATTAAATACCATTTGGAGGCATTTAATGTTCGAGCAAAAACGGCTGATTTTCGACAAAAGAGATAACACCCCCCCATTACGTCATGCTTCAGAAATGTGGAAAATGGTCAGTTTTCAAATGTTTTATTTTTGAACGTCAGTTCACATTTGTAGGTGGATCATCAGTGTTAGAGCTAAAATTAGCATGTTTAAAGTGATTTTCATGCTTCCAGGGGCTCGGGAAGTTAATTAAATACCATTTGGAGGCATTTAATGTTCGAGCAAAAACGGCTGATTTTCGACAAAAGAGATAACACCCCCCCATTACGTCATGCTTCAGAAATGTGGAAAATGGTCCGTTTTCAAATGTTTTATTTTTGAACGTCAGTTCACATTTGTAGGTGGATCATCAGTGTTAGAGCTAAAATTAGCATGTTTAAAGTGATTTTCATGCTTCCAGGGGCTCGGGAAGTTAATTAAATACCATTTGGAGGCATTTAATGTTCGAGCAAAAACGGCTGATTTTCGACAAAGAGATAACACCCCCCCCATTACGTCATGCTTCAGAAATGTGGAAAATGGTCCGTTTTCAAATGTTTTATTTTTGAACGTCAGTTCACATTTGTAGGTGGATCATCAGTGTTAGAGCTAAAATTAGCATGTTTAAAGTGATTTTCATGCTTCCAGGGGCTCGGGAAGTTAATTAAATACCATTTGGAGGCATTTAATGTTCGAGCAAAAACGGCTGATTTTCGACAAAAGAGATAACACCCCCCCATTACGTCATGCTTCAGAAATGTGGAAAATGGTCCGTTTTCAAATGTTTTATTTTTGAACGTCAGTTCACATTTGTAGGTGGATCATCAGTGTTAGAGCTAAAATTAGCATGTTTAAAGTGATTTTCATGCTTCCAGGGGCTCGGGAAGTTAATTAAATACCATTTGGAGGCATTTAATGTTCGAGCAAAAACGGCTGATTTTCGACAAAAGAGATAACACCCCCCCATTACGTCATGCTTCAGAAATGTGGAAAATGGTCCGTTTTCAAATGTTTTATTTTTGAACGTCAGTTCACATTTGTAGGTGGATCATCAGTGTTAGAGCTAAAATTAGCATGTTTAACGTGATGTTCATGCTTCCAGGGGCTCGGGAAGTTAATTAAATACCATTTGGAGGCATTTAATGTTCGAGCAAAAACGGCTGATTTTCGACAAAAGAGATAACACCCCCCCATTACGTCATGCTTCAGAAATGTGGAAAATGGTCCGTTTTCAAATGTTTTATTTTTGAACGTCAGTTCACATTTGTAGGTGGATCATCAGTGTTAGAGCTAAAATTAGCATGTTTAAAGTGATTTTCATGCTTCCAGGGGCTCGGGAAGTTAATTAAATACCATTTGGAGGCATTTAATGTTCGAGCAAAAACGGCTGATTTTCGACAAAAGAGATAACACCCCCCCATTACGTCATGCTTCAGAAATGTGGAAAATGGTCCGTTTTCAAATGTTTTATTTTTGAACGTCAGTTCACATTTGTAGGTGGATCATCAGTGTTAGAGCTAAAATTAGCATGTTTAAAGTGATTTTCATGCTTCCAGGGGCTCGGGAAGTTAATTAAATACCATTTGGAGGCATTTAATGTTCGAGCAAAAACGGCTGATTTTCGACAAAAGAGATAACACCCCCCCATTACGTCATGCTTCAGAAATGTGGAAAATGGTCCGTTTTCAAATGTTTTATTTTTGAACGTCAGTTCACATTTGTAGGTGGATCATCAGTGTTAGAGCTAAAATTAGCATGTTTAAAGTGATTTTCATGCTTCCAGGGGCTCGGGAAGTTAATTAAATACCATTTGGAGGCATTTAATGTTCGAGCAAAAACGGCTGATTTTCGACAAAAGAGATAACACCCCCCCATTACGTCATGCTTCAGAAATGTGGAAAATGGTCAGTTTTCAAATGTTTTATTTTTGAACGTCAGTTCACATTTGTAGGTGGATCATCAGTGTTAGAGCTAAAATTAGCATGTTTAAAGTGATTTTCATGCTTCCAGGGGCTCGGGAAGTTAATTAAATACCATTTGGAGGCATTTAATGTTCGAGCAAAAACGGCTGATTTTCGACAAAAGAGATAACACCCCCCCATTACCTCATGCTTCAGAAATGTGGAAAATGGTCCGTTTTCAAATGTTTTATTTTTGAACGTCAGTTCACATTTGTAGGTGGATCATCAGTGTTAGAGCTAAAATTAGCATGTTTAAAGTGATTTTCATGCTTCCAGGGGCTCGGGAAGTTAATTAAATACCATTTGGAGGCATTTAATGTTCGAGCAAAAACGGCTGATTTTCGACAAAAGAGATAACACCCCCCCCATTACGTCATGCTTCAGAAATGTGGAAAATGGTCCGTTTTCAAATGTTTTATTTTTGAACGTCAGTTCACATTTGTAGGTGGATCATCAGTGTTAGAGCTAAAATTAGCATGTTTAAAGTGATTTTCATGCTTCCAGGGGCTCGGGAAGTTAATTAAATACCATTTGGAGGCATTTAATGTTCGAGCAAAAACGGCTGATTTTCGACAAAAGAGATAACACCCCCCCATTACGTCATGCTTCAGAAATGTGGAAAATGGTCCGTTTTCAAATGTTTTATTTTTGAACGTCAGTTCACATTTGTAGGTGGATCATCAGTGTTAGAGCTAAAATTAGCATGTTTAAAGTGATTTTCATGCTTCCAGGGGCTCGGGAAGTTAATTAAATACCATTTGGAGGCATTTAATGTTCGAGCAAAAACGGCTGATTTTCGACAAAAGAGATAACACCCCCCCATTACGTCATGCTTCAGAAATGTGGAAAATGGTCCGTTTTCAAATGTTTTATTTTTGAACGTCAGTTCACATTTGTAGGTGGATCATCAGTGTTAGAGCTAAAATTAGCATGTTTAAAGTGATTTTCATGCTTCCAGGGGCTCGGGAAGTTAATTAAATACCATTTGGAGGCATTTAATGTTCGAGCAAAACGGCTGATTTTCGACAAAAGAGATAACACCCCCCCATTACGTCATGCTTCAGAAATGTGGAAAATGGTCCGTTTTCAAATGTTTTATTTTTGAACGTCAGTTCACATTTGTAGGTGGATCATCAGTGTTAGAGCTAAAATTAGCATGTTTAAAGTGATTTTCATGCTTCCAGGGGCTCGGGAAGTTAATTAAATACCATTTGGAGGCATTTAATGTTCGAGCAAAAACGGCTGATTTTCGACAAAAGAGATAACACCCCCCCATTACGTCATGCTTCAGAAATGTGGAAAATGGTCCGTTTTCAAATGTTTTATTTTTGAACGTCAGTTCACATTTGTAGGTGGATCATCAGTGTTAGAGCTAAAATTAGCATGTTTAAAGTGATTTTCATGCTTCCAGGGGCCCAAAACACAAGATTTATGGAATGGTTAAAAGTGCATGAAAATGGCCAATTTACTCACTCTGAGTTCTCAAAAAGGGTTTCTTCACCCCGGGAAGTTAATTAAATACCATTTGGAGGCATTTAATGTTCGAGCAAAAACGGCTGATTTTCGACAAAAGAGATAACACCCCCCCATTACGTCATGCTTCAGAAATGTGGAAAATGGTCCGTTTTCAAATGTTTTATTTTTGAACGTCAGTTCACATTTGTAGGTGGATCATCAGTGTTAGAGCTAAAATTAGCATGTTTAAAGTGATTTTCATGCTTCCAGGGGCCCAAAACACAAGATTTATGGAATGGTTAAAAGTGCATGAAAATGGCCAATTTACTCACTCTGAGTTCTCAAAAAGGGTTTCTTCACCCCGGGAAGTTAATTAAATACCATTTGGAGGCATTTAATGTTCGAGCAAAAACGGCTGATTTTCGACAAAAGAGATAACACCCCCCCATTACGTCATGCTTCAGAAATGTGGAAAATGGTCCGTTTTCAAATGTTTTATTTTTGAACGTCAGTTCACATTTGTAGGTGGATCATCAGTGTTAGAGCTAAAATTAGCATGTTTAAAGTGATTTTCATGCTTCCAGGGGCTCGGGAAGTTAATTAAATACCATTTGGAGGCATTTAATGTTCGAGCAAAAACGGCTGATTTTCGACAAAAGAGATAACACCCCCCCATTACGTCATGCTTCAGAAATGTGGAAAATGGTCCGTTTTCAAATGTTTTATTTTTGAACGTCAGTTCACATTTGTAGGTGGATCATCAGTGTTAGAGCTAAAATTAGCATGTTTAAAGTGATTTTCATGCTTCCAGGGGCTCGGGAAGTTAATTAAATACCATTTGGAGGCATTTAATGTTCGAGCAAAAACGGCTGATTTTCGACAAAAGAGATAACACCCCCCCATTACGTCATGCTTCAGAAATGTGGAAAATGGTCCGTTTTCAAATGTTTTATTTTTGAACGTCAGTTCACATTTGTAGGTGGATCATCAGTGTTAGAGCTAAAATTAGCATGTTTAAAGTGATTTTCATGCTTCCAGGGGCTCGGGAAGTTAATTAAATACCATTTGGAGGCATTTAATGTTCGAGCAAAAACGGCTGATTTTCGACAAAAGAGATAACACCCCCCCATTACGTCATGCTTCAGAAATGTGGAAAATGGTCCGTTTTCAAATGTTTTATTTTTGAACGTCAGTTCACATTTGTAGGTGGATCATCAGTGTTAGAGCTAAAATTAGCATGTTTAAAGTGATTTTCATGCTTCCAGGGGCTCGGGAAGTTAATTAAATACCATTTGGAGGCATTTAATGTTCGAGCAAAACGGCTGATTTTCGACAAAAGAGATAACACCCCCCCATTACGTCATGCTTCAGAAATGTGGAAAATGGTCCGTTTTCAAATGTTTTATTTTTGAACGTCAGTTCACATTTGTAGGTGGATCATCAGTGTTAGAGCTAAAATTAGCATGTTTAAAGTGATTTTCATGCTTCCAGGGGCTCGGGAAGTTAATTAAATACCATTTGGAGGCATTTAATGTTCGAGCAAAAACGGCTGATTTTCGACAAAAGAGATAACACCCCCCCATTACGTCATGCTTCAGAAATGTGGAAAATGGTCCGTTTTCAAATGTTTTATTTTTGAACGTCAGTTCACATTTGTAGGTGGATCATCAGTGTTAGAGCTAAAATTAGCATGTTTAAAGTGATTTTCATGCTTCCAGGGGCCCAAAACACAAGATTTATGGAATGGTTAAAAGTGCATGAAAATGGCCAATTTACTCACTCTGAGTTCTCAAAAAGGGTTTCTTCACCCCGGGAAGTTAATTAAATACCATTTGGAGGCATTTAATGTTCGAGCAAAAACGGCTGATTTTCGACAAAAGAGATAACACCCCCCCATTACGTCATGCTTCAGAAATGTGGAAAATGGTCCGTTTTCAAATGTTTTATTTTTGAACGTCAGTTCACATTTGTAGGTGGATCATCAGTGTTAGAGCTAAAATTAGCATGTTTAAAGTGATTTTCA